>NC_045155.1:140014-147514 GCF_900700415.2 Clupea harengus
TCCTTGTGTGTGTGTGTGTGTGTGTGTGTGTGTGTGTGTGTGTGTGTGTGTGTGTGTGTGTGTGTGGGATGGCTGTTTTGGTTTTCCTTGTGCGGAGTACACACTGTGCGTGTGTGTGTGTGTGTGTGTGTGTGTGTGTGTGTGTGTGTGATGTGCCGTAGGGTCTCAGTACAAAGGGAGTAGCATTACACCGAGACCTTGGCTACTCCATCGAGGCCCAGTTTAACCTGTTCTTTCCCCACCGCGGAGGGTGGCTGTTGCAGCTCACCTGATGTCTCCCCCGTGTGTGTGTGTGACCTGATGTCTCCACTGTGTGTGTGTGTGTGTGTGTGTGTGTGTCACCTGATGTCTCCACCATGCGTGTGTGTGTGTGTGTGTGTGTCACCTGATGTCTCCACCGTGCGTGTGTGTGTTGTGTGTGTGTGTGTGTGTCTCACCTGATGTCTCCACCGTGCGTTGGGATCATGGAGTTGAGATCTGTCAGGTAGCCTTTGGGGTCAACAACCGTCTGTCCACTGACTGAGTCAGACACCTGAAAGAGAGAGAGAAAAAAAGTTAAGTATGGTATAGAGAGAGAGAGAGAGAGAGAGAGAGAGAGGAAGAAAGTTAAGTATGGGGGAGAGAGAGAGATATATATATATATATATATATAGAGAGACAGAGACCGTGTTGGATCAGTTTATCTTCATCTCTCTTACAGGAATGCACCAGAGAGGTATTTTCCAGTCGTTCACACCCAAGGGTTGTGTTGTCCTAACTTCACCCAAGGGTTGTGTTGCCCTAACTTCACCCAGGTTGTGTTGCCCTAACTTCACCCAAGGGTTGTGTTACCCTAACTTCACCCAGGTTGTGTTGTCCTAACTTCACCCAAGGGTTGTGTTGCCCTAACTTCACCCAGGTTGTGTTGCCCTAACTTCACCCAAGGGTTGTGTTGCCCTAACTTCACCCAGGTTGTGTTGCCCTAACTTCACCCAAGGGTTGTGTTGCCCTAACTTCACCCAGGTTGTGTTGTCCTAACTTCACCCAAGGGTTGTGTTACCCTAACTTCCCCCAGGGGTTGTGTTACCCTAACTTCCCCCAGGTTGTGTTGCCCTAACTTCCCCCAGGTTGTGTTGCCCTAACTTCACCCAGGGGTTGTGTTACCCTAACTTCCCCCAGGTTGTGTTGCCCTAACTTCACCCAAGGGTTGTGTTGCCCTAACTTCCCCCAGGTTGTGTTGCCCTAACTTCCCCCAGGTTGTGTTGCCCTAACTTCACCCAAGGGTTGTGTTACCCTAACTTCACCCAGGGGTTGTGTTGCCCTAACTTCACCCAGGTTGTGTTACCCTAACTTCACCCAGGGGTTGTGTTGCCCTAACTTCACCCAGGTTGTGTTGCCCTAACTTCACCCAGGTTGTGTTACCCTAACTTCACCCAAGGGTTGTGTTGCCCTAACTTCACCCAGGTTGTGTTGCCCTAACTTCACCCAGGTTGTGTTGCCCTAACTTCACCCAGGTTGTGTTGCCCTAACTTCACCCAGGGGTGTGTTGCCCTAACTTCACCCAGGGGTGTGTTGCCCTAACTTCACCCAGGCTTCACTGCATCTCTGCTCTAAACTTGGAGACGAGTGTTTTGTCATTTCAGATTAAAACGCCCTCACTGTAATCATCTCTATTAACAGCATACCTCCACACACAAACAAGTGCGAGTCTGAGCTACTACGGTTGGCAAACCAGGCACCCACGGTCATCATTCCTCAAAGGCACACAGCAATGCTGGAAGCATTTTACACGTGTGCAGTACGGGAGTGTTCGTATTAAGCATTTTTTTTATGTCTGACGGTGAATAGTTACTTCATTATTTGTGGGAGCAAACATAAGCCTACATTAAATGGAAATTGTGTTGGGAAGGCAGCGAACGCATGAGAACCAAAACGGCTGTGAGTGTGCACATCATCACCACCATCACAAGTGAACAATTACATTATTACTTTTGCTTTTCTTTGGCTTGCTCCTCCTCCTCTAATTCTTGTGTAAAGTAGTATTTATTGTTACACCATGTTTTTTATTGCTCTTAGCTTGACTGTTCTCTCCCTTGTACGTCGCTTTGGACAAAAGCGTCTGCTAAATGACTAAATGTAAATGTAATGTAAATGTTATTTGACACGAGTATTTCCTGAGGCATCCCATCATTTCGTCTCACTAGCCATGATTCTGCGCATGTACTTACCAACCGTGATGATAGGGGTGTCAGTGTTTGAATAGTTGGGCTGCAGACGGCTATCAGGACAGCCCGAGTACAGAGGAAGGGACAGGATGAATGGAGGGTAAGAACACGTCACCTGACTCAGCCTCATGTCCATCAGGGTGTTCCTGGCCTGTCCGATCTTCCTCATGTCCAGCTCTCCTGTGCCAGGGGTCATCAGGCCAGGAGTCATGCCCCCTGGGAACGGACTGTTCAGGCCGCCCGGGAACGGTGCGTTCAGGCCAAATTGCTAATTTGAAATCAAACATACATCAGGCGAAGAAATAAAAAAAATCACTGAAATAAATAACGTTCTTCCATGTGCACAAAAAGATTCCATTCCAACAAATTGAACTATATTTTCAACTGAAATACAATTTAGATGAAAACATCTCGTTTTCAGACAGAATTGCAACAGCCTATGCTTCTAAGAATCCCTATTTCTGCCTGACCTACTTTTGCTTTTCAGATGGAGCACAACTTGAAGGCAAGCTGACCCCTACTGGATTGCATCAGAATCACAAGTTGTTCATTTACATTCACACCTAGGTATTTGGCAGATGCTTTCTTTCCAAAGCAATAAAATAAATGACAAAAAGTGCAAGCACATTCCTAATCAAGATAAACAGTTGGAGATCTTCAGCTGTATTTTGAACAATAGGAGTCTGTCTGTCTGTCTGTCTGTCTGTCTGTCTGTCTGTCTGTCTGTCTGTCTGTCTGTCTTACCCCTTGCAGGGGATCCACTGAGGTGTGTTTCTCTCCACCCTGCAGGTGTTTGGAGAAGAAGCTGTCTGGCACAGGCGTGAGCTTCTCGTATCGCGGGTTCCTCTGGCGTTTGTTTCTGGCATCTCCAACGTCAGGGATGCTGAGCCACTCCTCCTCAGACACCTCGGACAACTTCCTCTACAAATCACACAATCAACAGGGTTGTCACCGCATGTAGCAAGTGCTTTGATGGAAAGACATGATGAAGCAGGGGAACTCAGGCGTACACTGTGAGAACAAATACCAACACTGGCACCCTGAGGAAAAGTAAAACTGTGCTAATCACTCACACAAAATTCAACGTACTTTTGAGTTGCTTTGGAAAGTGTGTACTGAGTGTCCGTGTAATAGTATGATTGGTCACGGTAATCATTCACAATATAACAAGTAGCCAGTCCTGCGTCTAAAATTAAGATGGAGAATACAGTGGTGTCTATGGTGCTGGTTTAATTCACAAACTCTGGTACCAACCTTAAGATCTGAAAACTGCTGTTGGATTTTTGGCCTCTCCATACGGTATTTTTCAATCTCGTCCTTCTCTCTCAGTTCCCTGTAGTGGGGGGGATGAGTTTGTATTGTTAAGAAGGCAGATAAGATAATAGACAGATCTCCAGACACTTCACAAGGGGAAAAAAGATGCTTCACCTTCTCTCTTTGCGCCTCTCATCCATCCTCTTATCCAGGGCTGCATAGATGGCGTCGGCCTCTTCATCATCTTTCTCATAGGGTCCGCTGGAGAACAAGCTTCCTGCGTAGCCGTTGAACTGCAAATAAAAACAATTAAGTTTAAGACACAGTCCGTGATTCTGGCAAAAGGTTGGTGTTAATAGAGTTTAACAGCGGATCAAATGACACCCCTCCATCCCGTGCTGCTGAAGCAACATGATGATTGGCTTATGAATTGTTTTATGTAATAAATTGGATTACAAATCACAGACTGCCCCTTCTTTTATTCATCTGAAGTCTAACTGATTCTCCCTGCCTATGTGTCAGTGAGTTACTACTGTTAGCAGATAAAAGCGCAGGCTAATAGCAGTTAGCACCTTCCCTCACGTCATACAGCTTCATTGGTGTCATCAAGTCATTTGTGTCTTTTTTTGGTAGTGGAACACTTCATATCCATATGCATAGTAAAAGGGGGGGCGACAGTGGTACAGTAGGTAGAGAAGTCGTTTAGTAATCAGAAACTAATCAGAAGGTTGCTAGTTCGATTCCCTGTCGAAGCGTCCTTGAGCAAGAGACTGAACCCCTAATTGCTCCTGATGTGCAGTGTGCGTCGCTTTGGATAAAAGCATCTGCTAAATGACTAAATGTAAATGTAAAGGTGCAAAATAGTGTTGGCACCATGGCTCAAGACAGAAAGACTCAAATAGTCGGGTAAAGATACACGGTGTACCTCGTCATAGTTGGTATCGTTCAGATCCTCTTCGTCCTCCTCATTCTTTTTCATCTGATCCCCCACGGTCCTCTTCCCTGGGGGAGCATGGCGGTCGTCCACCGGGTCATTGGCATCGCGAGCAGGACCGATATCGGAACGTGTCGTAAAGCCTGTGGCTCTGAGGACAAAAAGAAGTATAGCAGGTCAGTTGTGAATTAAACGTAATTAGATTAAGGTTACGGTGCAGACATTTCAAAACACTGTTGCCTAACTTTCCAATGATAAGTTGCAGTTGCTCATCCTATCCTTCCACATTTAGTAATGCAATAATTATCATAACACAAAAGTGTCCTGCAGTTAGTGTAGTAGACAAAAGTCAACCAGATGAATCAACCGTTAGCTTTAGCCTATGTGAGCATCACACAGTTAGCTAAAGCAGCAATGCTTTCCACAATTATCTGTCTGGATATGAAACTGTGAATGCAATGTTGAGATCTAGATTAGAAGGTTAACGTTAAATAATAATGTTAGGATATGGCCTTCACAAATGAACTGCCCTTGATTTGTTATTGGCCAGCACACTGTCCCAAGCGACTGTGTTAACTGCGCTGCGTTAGCTCCTTACCCTCTTCCCAACCCGGGTACATAACCCAGTGGTGCAGGCATGCCCAAGAAGGGTTTTTTCTTCTTGTTTAGGCCCCCCATTAGGGGGGACGCCAGCGGAAGGACTGGGGCATTGTTGTTTGCGGGTCCAGCTCCACCCGAGTCCCGATTCGCCAACTTAGAACCCGTTTTCATGGGCTGCCTGGCATGGTTCGAATAGTTAGCCATCTTTGCTTAGCAAACACTACGGTTCACTTCCTGAACAACAACTGGCGTGTTTCCTGTCTCGCGTGTGACCTCCTCCATTGGTATGTACTGGCATTTTGAACTTTGAAATAATTTACACAGTGCCCCTAGAGGTTAGGAGTGGTAGGTCACGCACATGATTCCGTGAGTCACTCGTGGAGTCATCAGCTGATCATTTCTCTTTATTATTCACGTGCTCAACTAAACAGATTGTACTTTGATACGTATTTCGTGATTCCCTCGTTCATTTGATATACCTTCCTTTAAGGAACATGATCTGTGTCTGAGATACTAAAGTTTTTTTTTTTTTTTTAACAAATCAAGTGTCCTCAGAGGCATTTTTAGTAGCCTAAATATTAAAATCGCTTAGTACTTTCACTAAAACATGCCAAGAAGATAGTGATTTGAATTAGTAATTAAATTGCCAAAATTCGGACATGAAGACATCAAATTCAGAACAAACAGACAAAATAAATACAGACATCTGTATCATGGCCTGGTGAAAGCACATCTACTGTGATTTGTGTATGTATGTTTGTGAGTTAAGTTAAGTGTGTAAGTGTATAAGCTACTGGATGACCTAAATTTCCTTCGGGATTAATAAAGTATCCATCTATCTATCTATCTATCTATTGTATATGTACAGTATGATATATTATGTACTTAATCCTATCTGATTGAGCTGTCTTCAATTCAATTGCGTTATTTCCGCTCCCATTGAGCCCAAGTAGAGTACTGCACCAGCAGAGGACGCCAAAGTTCCGGTGATGAGATATGGACCTCTCCATGTCGTGGTTGGTGTGGAGAAGTTTTTTGACCGTTCTCCAAACCTCTTCAAGGCTGTGAAATACCGCTTGCAGTATCTAACAGCGACGTACAGTGACCACCTCATCAAATATACTCTAACGTAAACCATCCAGAGAGGGTTTACGTTGCCTTTGTTGGACCTGGTACTACAGTACCAGGACCTGGACTTAGACCTCAGTATCAGTTTCTGTCTGGATTAGCACAGGTTTGAGCAGTGCCATCGTTAGTATAGTGAAATGTGGAAACCATTTTAATTCCTGAGTTTTGTAGAAAGAAAAAAATGACATGATTTCTATTCAGAGGGCCCAGATTCCGAGCAGCGTTCCTGGGTCTGGGGTTGTATTTTTTCCAGAGGGCAGGAGGAAGCTTGCAAACACAAATGAAGACTGACAGTAAACCATCCATTAAATCTTCCATGAACTAGCGTTCATCTGTTTGCCCTGAACACACACACACACACACACACACACACACACACACACACACACACATACACATACACACACTCAAACAATCACGCATGCACATACGTACGCACGCACACACATACACACACACACACACTTACGCACACACACACATGCGCACACACACTTAAACACACGTTCATCTGTTTGCCCTGAACACACACACACACACACACACACACACACACGCACTCACGCACGCACACACTCACGTACTCACACACACACACACACACACACACACACACATACACACATACGCGCGCACACATACAGACACGCACACGCGCACATACACTCAAACACTCATGTACGCACTCACACGTATACGCGCGCACACATACAGACACACACACACACCTGCACACACACAAGCACGTACACATACACACACACACACTAATTTTTTCGAGGCTGTCAAAACCCTCAACCAATGAGAGCGGGCGCTGTCACTTCTCCTGTTGGACGTTTTCGAGAGCCGATTTAAAAAAAATGGATTTGATTGACCCCAGAAATCCCAACGCATTGTCAGCTGTTTTGGCAGATTAATCGGTTAATATCCGCAGATCCCTATTTGGTCGGACACAAAATGTGCTCTTGTGGACAGGCCTCAGTGTACGTAATTAGATCTGTACATGACACTGGGAATGAGGTTCTTTAGCACTCACATCCGTCTTATGATATGAAGTTTAACTTCACCAATACTAGATAGTGCTCCAGTCAGCAGAAGTGTTTCCATTGGTGTTGCTTTGAATGGAGAAGGTCATTTTATTTCCCTTGAGGACCGACTGAATAGGGATGTCTGGCCGGCCTAGTGCTGAATCCAGCCTTCACTGAGCCTTCAATGGGTCTCATTTTGTGGACATCCGCATAAAATTCAAGTCAGGCTTTGATATGGCAGAGTCCACTTGTGTATCTAAAGCACACTAACAGTAATAACCTTAAAATAACCTTAAAATAACCTTAAAATAACCTTAATAATCCTTAATAATCCTAAAAATGCATCCGGAGC
>NC_045155.1:152514-161852 GCF_900700415.2 Clupea harengus
TTCAAGCAAACAAGAGAAGGCAATTTAGCCTTAATTTGGCAGTATGTCTTACTTCCCAAAGCTCCACACAGATGCC
Source organism: Clupea harengus (assembly GCF_900700415.2). Classification (NCBI taxonomy): domain Eukaryota; kingdom Metazoa; phylum Chordata; class Actinopteri; order Clupeiformes; family Clupeidae; genus Clupea; species Clupea harengus. The sequence continues at coordinate 152,591 of NC_045155.1, forward strand.
AGCTAGCCTGGCCGTGCCTGCTGGCTGGTTGGGCATAGCAAACGGGCAACGTTGCTTCTAACAATGGCAGCGGCTTTCAGCAGTGCACGACCATGCCAGCAGAGTGACGAGCTGTCTGCAGCTCCGACAAGTTTCCCTGGGTGAGAGAGAGAGAGAGAGAGAGAAAGAGAGAGAGAGAGAGAGAGAGAGAGAGAGAATAAGGTATGTGTGTTGAGAGTAATAGAGGTGAGAAGGAAGAGATAGAGAGAGAGAGAGAGGGAGAAAGAGAGGGGGAGAAAAGGTGAGAATGTTTGTGAGGGACAGAGCACTAGAGGTAGGAGGGAAGATGGGGAAACAGAAAGAGAGATTTAACACTCCTTTATTAAACCATTGCCTTACTTCCTCACACGCGTACACCAATTAAACATCTATACAACAACCGCACACACACAGCCTACATACGTATACTCAAGCAACAAAAGTACCCTCCCTGTCACACTTTAAAGAGAAAGAGAGAGGCTAGAGAGAGGGCAATTGGAAAGAGAAGGGAGAGTGAGGAAGAGGGGGAGTGAGAGAGAATTAGAGAGGAAGAGGATGATAGAGAGTGGGAGAGAGGGGGAGGTTTAACATTGTTAATAGAAACTCTGGTGGGAGCTGGCTGAGACGGCTCATTATCCCGTCTCTCTGTGGACCTGTCCGAGCGCCAGTGAAAGGTGGAGCAGGTAATGCATGCACAGGCAGCCTTCTGCAGACACCGCACTTTCTACATTTAGAACCCAATCTGCACTTTCTTTTCTCTTTCCCTGCCTGCCTCTGGCTCAGATGCGGCTCAGATGTGGCTGAGATGTGGCTCAGATGTGGCTGAGATGCGGCTCAGATGTGGCTGAGATGCGGCTCAGATCTGGTGTTGATGCTGGGTGCTAGACTTGAGTATCTGCCAGGGATGTCCTTAAATCGTCATCTTATTGATCATTTTAAATTAAGAAAAGTTGGAGTAAATCACCCTAGTGTGTGTGTGAGTATGAGTGTGTATGTGTGTGTGTGTGTGACCGAGAAAGTTTTCATCCTGAATTTACGGGTCAAACAAGGATACAGCTACTTATAATTGACCGTATACGAAACTATGTCAGCTGTACGTTTTTTAATGCCAGTTCATTTCTGTGTCATTTATTTGTCATTAAAAAGACACGTTTTCCTTCGCCCTTATCCACTTCGTCTTCCTTCCATCCTGAGGAAAAAACAACTCTAATAAATTGCATTATTGACTGAGAGGTATTTTTGAAAGCAGTGTTTTCTCGGAGCTGTGTGCTTCTCGGGTTTGTTTTAAAGTGATAGATATTGGGTCCACAGAGTCCTTGGCCCTACATCCTCATTCCGTTGGCGGGGGGGGGGGGGATTGTTTTTTTACCTTTTATCAGAAGGTATTTGTCAAAAGAGGGACAACAGTGGATCTAACCAGACCTTGGCTGTGACATTGACTGATTCGGCTCCTCTGGACAGCATCCACAGAGAAAGTGCAAGAATCCATCAGCTATGCAGGGGTGGTAGCAGCAGCAGCACGAAAGAAACTACAAAAAAATATATATATATTTTCAAGATAGTTTCATCACTGGCGGCTGTTAAAATGAGAATAAAACAGAGAAGACGCATTTTAGAAATGAAATTCCCTGCGTGTCGCGCCTCAAGAATTAGTTTCAGGCGACAAGGAGACTCAAGGGGCCCCATTTTTGGGTCTCAGCGGGGCCTGTTTCAATTACAGATGATTTGAAACTTTGATTCAGAGAGGCGCTCTGTGTTCTGCGCTGAATGAATATTGGACTGAGCAAAAGAGAGAGGCGCGGGTCTGAAGAGCCATGAACTAAAATGCTTTCAAGCGATCCTGTCTGATCCTGTTTTTTTTTTTTTTTTTTAAAGATGAGCATCTCAAAAGACACACTATCTACAATAAGGACTTTTGTTTCACTTCTGCACACATTTGCACCACGTCGGCACAGTGTATCCTGTTTTCCCTTTTTGAATCTGCTATACTAAAAAAAATAACCTTGACTTGACCTGACTTTCATAGCTACGATTGCAAACACAAATGTGTCCAAATCTCAAACGAGTGTCTGTGTCTGATGGTACCTAATCCATTTGGTTCAGCTGGACCTTGTTGTTTTTTGCCGTTGTCATGGAGCAGGGAGGGAGGAATATTCTCAGTTGCACGACTACGGTGTGCCGGAGCTGCGTGGAGGGACAAAATTAATTTCTCTTCATCTTATCTGAGCATCAGAGGCAGCAAAATGGATGTGGCTCGGGATGCTTTCATTTTCTCTGCGTTTGTTAGCCAAGGCCGCCGCTGTGCTGTGCTGTGCTGTGTGTGTGTGTGTGTGTGTGTGTGTGTGTGCTGTGCCAGAGAGATGTTTTCCCCAATAAGCCGTGTACCGGACCATGCTGTGTTCACTCAAATGAGCGTGACAGATAAACAGAGAGAAGATTCCGGGCTGAAGGCGCGATGCTGTCGCCAGTTACCGCCGCTGCTAATTTGCATGAGACTGGGACCAGGGAAAGGGTGTGTGAGAGGAATGGTAAAAACAACCATGGCCCTATCTTCTTCATGCTTTTCAAATCACAGGCATAAATAGCGTCTCTTCCTTTTGCTTTCTCTCTATCACATATACACACACAAACACACACTCATTCACCTCATTCACTCACACAGTCACAGTCACAGTCACTGTCTCTCTCTCTCTCTCTCTCTCTCTCTCTCTCTCTTGCACACACACACACAGACACACACATACACACACACACGCACATGCACATGCACATACACACACACACACACACACACACACACACACACACACACACACACACACACACACACACGCACACACACATACCACACAGGTATAAATCACAGGACCTGGGCTGTTATGTGGAGGGCTGGGATGTGGTGATAATAATGGTAGCTTTCGAAATATATGACTTACATAAATCTTATGCACCTTTACTGTCCTGGGAATGCGATACCCAAGTAATGTTTACAACGCATGGGTAGAAACCACGCTCTGGCCATAACAGCTCCAGCCTTTAACAGCCCCAACAGTAAGGTTTATAATGAATGGGTAGAAACCAAAACGCTGGTTATAACAGCTCCATCCTTTAACAGCCTCAACCATTAAGATTAAGATGATACAACATGTCAGTCTTATCCCCCTTTTCAAATCCTCAGGCGCTTCAACAGCGACATGGCTTCCTCGAGGTTACAACTGGTTTTTGCTGCACTGTAAAACGGCTTCAAAGCCAGTGTTATGCTCCTGCCGTTCAATACACCACCGGCCTTGGCAGCGAGGAAACGTCAAATCAATAGTTCCAGTATGTGTCGGCGAAGTAAACTTCACTCTTTTTTCGTGGGTTGCCGTGGCAACGCGTGTCCCCTGGCATGCATGGAGGCTGTACCGGGAGGCGGCGACGCAATACAACTTTAATCAGGCGGCTCCTAAGCCATGGGGTTCACAGTCCGTGACTTCAGGGGGATGATTGGCACCCACTGGCACCTGTGCCGGTCACAAATTATAGACACACTAGAGATTCAACAAAAATGTTTTTACTACTGATGATTTTCTGACTCTTCTCATGTTTTCAATACTTCCACAGAGGAATGTACTGATTTTTGTTGTTGTTTTTTCTCTCTCTCCGATGCTTTTAAAACGTACACCACCCATTAGGGCTGGTAATTCAACCTCTGTCGGTTGTACCAACACGACATGATAAGGGCTTATGTTAATAGCCTTTCAGCTGAAGGACATCACCTTGAAGGACCATACAGTCCGTCAATGTAAAATGCTTTTCTGATGCCTCATTACTTTCAGCGCATAAGGTCGTCAGATGTCCACACATGCCAGCAATGTCTTAAGCTTGCTCGCGGCGAGCTGCACGAGTCTGAATGTGTGCATACCAACAAGGGGCTCTATCTCTATAATGTGAAGCAAGTAGCGACGCCTCATGCTAGAACAACCACTCTTTTGTTGTCTTGTTTTTTTTTTAAGTCTCCGTGAACTATGCTTCAACTCCAAGGAGCACTTCTTTGTGCAACGTTTTTTTTTTTTTTTTTTTTAAATCCTCCTAGTCATGGAGAACTGAACTGAAGAGCCATGCAGAAAGAGGACTGCATCCCCTCTGCAGTGCTGACAGCCCTAGCTCTGAAAACAATCTGCGCTAAATGTTGAGTTACCAGCACAAGACCTCTCTGAACAGCCAGACAGATCCTTGACAGCATTTATGTGCATGGCTACGTTCACAAATGGACCTCTGCCCATGAGGTCTACAGAGAGACAGAGAGAGAGAGAGGGAGAGAGAGAGAGAGAGGGAGAGAGAGTCAGAGAGAGAGAGAGAGAGAGGGAGAGAGAGAGAGAGAGAGAGAGAGAGAGAGAGAGAGAGGGAGAGAGAGACAGAGAGAGAGAGAGAGAGAGGGAGAGAGAGAGAAAGCGACAGAGAGAGAGAGAGACAGAGAGAGAGAGAGAGAGAGAGAGACAGAGAGAGAGAGAGAGAGAGAGAGAGAGAGAGACAGAGAGAGAAGGAGAGAGAGGGAGAGAAAGCGACAGAGAGAGAGAGAGAGAGAGAGAGAGAGAAACAGAGAGAGAGAGAGAGACAGAGAGAGAGAGAGAGAGAGAGAGAGAGAGAGAGAGAGATGATGGAAGCCTGCACGCTGTGCCCTCATCCCTGAAACACTCCAGTGGACCAGTAGGATATGAGAGAGAGCTGCAGGGTTTCAGATGACCGTGCTCTGTTGTCCTTGGCCTGCGTCGTGCTCTATATAGTCTCTCATTCAGTTCCTCTCGCCCACATGTGAGTGCGGACCCAGAGGCCAGGCAGCAGCCCGTAACTGGCTTCAGGTCACAGCACAGAAATAGACCCGGCTGGCTGTGTGTCTCCGTCTCTGTACTTCAAGCACTGGTAAAACAGAAGCCATGAGCTGGCCTAGAAAGGCACTCCCTGCCTGCAGATCCACAGCCCTAACCCCAACGCACTCTAGAGAACACTTCCGCTTTGAATGTGGCATCGCAGAGCACACATCGCCATGGATGTTGTGGTGTGTGGTGGCTCTCTTATCCGCAAAGCAGCTTTTTCGCTCGGTGCGTTCAATCCACTGCGTTACAGGTGCATCAATGGGGCCACTGGTCTTTCCCAGGTGCTTCAATGGGGCCACTGGTCTTTCCCAGGTGCTTCGATGGGGCCACTGGTCTTTCCCAGGTCCACAGCATGAGGAGAAAGTCCCATTTCTTTCAGGGTAGAAAAGCTGAGGAAAAGGGGACATTGCACATGTTGTGGAGGAGCCTTTCTCTCTGTGTCAACTCTTTTTTTCTGACACACACAGAAACCCACACACACACACGCGGATAAATTGACATCCCTGTTGTGAAGACAAGCGGATGGTTCACTGAGCGCACAAGAGAGACCTCCCATACACATCTCGACTACAAACCCTGCTATTATAGTGGTTCAGCCAACCTAAACCTCAGTTTAGTGTTCAGACCAACTCGCTCCTTTCTCTCCAACCATTTCAATAAAAGAACACATTTACAAAAAAATGACACCGTGGCATTTATTTTCAGTAGCATGTCCTTAAACTTCTGCTTGGGTTGTTTTTATAGTACCTCTATTTCATTTGTGCCACCGTGAATAAAATCGTAAAAATGATGAATATAAATATATATTTTGTTTGTTTTACTAGGCAGTGACAAAGCCATCCAAACGGATTTATATTTTCAGTGCTGAAAGTCACAACGTAGTAGATACAAAATATGCAACGTCAATGCCCAGATTTGGTTATTTTTCTGATTTGCTCTCACTCGTTTATAGTTTAATCTGACCGGAAATATCGCGTGTTTGTCGTTTCGTACATGTTTTGGACGAAGATCAAATTGATAAACAACACACACCCTACGGCTAGCTAGAAGAAGGTCATTCATGGTGCTATTCATCTGACCCTGGCTGTCTCTCCAGTGGTCAGGTGCGAGAGGGAGGAGTTAAAACAATCCGAGCGCTGGCTTTCCCCAGCGCTGGATGCTTCACTCTACTTTCTGTGAATGCAAAGTGAAGTGGGGTTTTTTTGAGTGGAGAGACACTAGAAAGTCGCACACTTGCGGTAGTAATTTGCCACGGTAGGAAGAAGCCAGTCGAAGCGTTCACAGACGTCGCGTCTTCTCACATCCTAGAGTAGGGGAAGGAGGTCTAGCCGTACTCGCTCAGCCACAAGCCGATAAGCATGGAGGTCTATTGCTAAAACAACCACGGAGAGATACGCGCTGATACCCTCCATGGCTGTGGACGGTAAGGAGAACGCACGGCTTGTATTTACTTTGCATATATATACAGATGTGCTCTGTTATTCTGTGACAGCTTGTGTCGAGGATAACGGCTGTAGTCCATACATAAATACCATGGTCCTAATCTGAATGTGTTCTTAGCCTGGCTACATGTCAACCTCTGATGGGGTCATTTTAGACGAATATGTCTCAGGATTTCTGATGGCAAATTCCGAGGCAATGTCCCATGTGCTGAAAAGACACTCCGGCCAGCTCGTGCGTTTCTTGTCTTAGGCTGTAAGGTCAGTTAATCAAGACATAGGCTAGCTGTTTAAAAGTTTGATAATGACTAAAATGCACGTTGGTGTGCAGCCTAACCTCTCAGAAAAGGGGCAAGTCGACGAAAAAAATTCACGTCGCTTCTAAATTACTTTTAGTCAGGACGGCATTTATAAGGAGCTAGAAATTAAATGTAACACAAACACGGCATTAACAACTGCCGTTATTCTTGCTGTTGAACTTTCTGGACGACTCGTACGTTTTCTTGGAAAAATGCAGTGTTTTGGTTTTCATTAAGAAAATGCCTTTTATTTGGTCCACTTGGCGCGTGTTATTACCCCCCCCCCCCCCCCCCCCCCCGACTTCTCAATTCTGCCAACAAAGCTTTTTCATTTTCGCCTAAATGAGCCTATAGCGGTGAAGTAAGCTGTTTTATTCAGGAGATCATTAAGCTTTGTTACTATCGACTCGGTCTTGCCCGCGGCCGCGATGGTATGGTGCTGAAACGGAAAGCAGAGTTGCTCCTTGAAGCTTCCGTTACGAGAACTATAACTATAAGACAGTTACTCGACTGATCAACCCTTGATTTGGACTATGCTGTTATTTGGTTAATCTGTAGCATTTCCATTGAATCGTACATTACGAGAACACTACGACTATACGCGCGCGTCTGTGTGTGTGTGTGCCTGTGTATGTGAGTGGTGGTTGTAAGGAGGAACCTGTCTTTTCATCCGGACCTGATCAGCACTTAACACTAATTGTTGTTCTAATGCGGCTTGTTTGGATGTGCAAATGGAAATGCATTGGATGTTCAACCTGATGATGTTGCTGCCTGGAAAAACAAGATCTGTTCCAATTTTTTGTTTGGTTGTTATTTTGACTTATGTAATATAAAACATTGGTTCAACGGAGCGGAAAAGGCAGACCAAACAACACCGCCATTTATATATTTATTTCACGTGCTTTTGGTTGTTTTACCAAAAGTAATTAGCAGAGAAACTTGACCCGTGGGAGCGTCTGATATTCTATAAATGAGAAGTGCACGACACCCTCGGGAAATGGGTTCCAGTGGCTCTACTGGTATTCACACAGTAGTATCAAACTCACTCACAGTCTGGGTCCGCACACACACAACAGGGTCAGTCGGTCCGCCCTGCCAAAGACAATGTAACCGCACGTTCCAAGGGTGTATTTGCATCTAGGCTACTCCACCTCCAGGAGGGTAGAATTGGCCTTCAGCCTACTCTTCCTTCATTTATCTTGGTCTGCTTTACTGAAATTCTTTACCAATTTGGCCATGTGTGATAGAGAGATATATTTTTTAGGCTTTATCAAGGTTTATCATACCACCAGGTGTGTTACTTCACACTCTAGGACGTCACACACTAATGACATCACACTCTAGGACGTCACACACTAATGACATCTCATGCTAATGTCATCTCATGCTAATGATATCTCATGCTAATGACAGGCTGAAATCTGTAGGGCAGGGCTAGCCATGGTTGCACTGAAGATTAGTCACACGTTGAAATGCACACAGAGATATACACGTACATACACAGACACATACATATTGACACATTGAGCTAAGACATACACACACACACACACACACACACACACACACACACACACACACACACACACACACACACACACACACCCACACACACACACACACACACACACACACACGCACACACACACACAGACACACACACATATAAAGAGAGCCAGATGCACTTCTATAGGTAACACCACCCTTGATGCAGTGGGGGGTGGGGAGGAAGGTGTGGTGTTATGGCTGGGGAGGGGGGTCGAGGGTTGAGGGCAAACAACCAACTAAACTAAACAACCCTAAACCTTAAACAACCAACTACTGGTCAAATGTAAGTATGGCAGTTCAGCTCTTACAGCATAGGAGCCTCCAACTTACTTGATGAGGCTATAGTCTAAATTGTACTTGCATTATATGGTCAGGGCCTACCGTTTAGCCTGTATGTTAGAAGGGATGGCTAGCCTAATTATTAATACAACGAACAGGCACATAGCATGAACCGATCTAAAGACTGGAGCGATACATATCCCATGCACATTGACACATGGGAATCCACCCTCATATATAGATGCACTCATATGTGTCTTCACATCTTCGTTACACACACTCACACACACACACATACACACACACACACATACACACACACACACACCACACACACACACACACATACACACACGCACACACACACACACACACACACACACACACACACACACACACAGACACACACACTCAAACACTCACACACACACACACACACACACAGACACACACACACACACACACACACACACTCACACACACACACATACACACACATACACACATATACACACACACACACACACACACGCACACACACACACACACACACACGCGCGCACACACAGACACACACGCACAAACACACACACACACACACACACACGCGCACACACAGACACACACGCACACACACACACACACACACACACACACTAATTGAATGGTTTTCTGGGTTATGGGTTTGAGTGTGAGTGTGACTGGCGTCTGGGGGCGGAGTTGAGTGGAGAGGAGGAGGAGCCATATGGATGTGTGCTAACAGCTGATGGCGTGCCAGTCTCTCTCTGCCAGTCTCTCTCTGCCAGTCTCTCTCTGCCAGTCT
>NC_045155.1:167352-172352 GCF_900700415.2 Clupea harengus
TTCTGATTGGATTGGAGGATTGGATTGGAGGCCGTTCACGAGTGGGGATACCCTGCCACGAAACTCACTCGAACTTTACGCCGCCAGTAATCACTCCGCATTTGATATACTTCAACAGTTGAGTTGTAAAACTGGAACATTCCATTCACTCAGAGCGAGCGAGAGAGCAGAATGGCTGGCAGCTATTGTGTGAGTGAGGAAAGGAAGCAAACGGACTAAGGGGAATGTACACATGAACATTATTAAAACAGCTGGGAGGGAGGACTGATTAACGAGCAGAAGCAGCCTCTCGGACTGAACCTGGCTGCAGCGGTTGGCAACCGTTGACAATGAACACACGAGCAAAGAATGAATAATATAGATCCAAATAAATAAAAATAAAAAACATAAACTGGTGTCATCAGACTGAGTTAGCTGGTAGTAGAGCTATTGTATGAAAGCAAAAGGACTCTGGTGTTCGTGGGGTTGGTCAAGGACATGAGCCCATATTGCTTTTAATATTTTATATATATATACAGTACCAGTCAAAAGTTTGGACACACCTTTAATTTTTTTGAGAAGTGTTTTCTTTACTTTTATTATTTTCTACATTGTAGATTAATACTGAAGACATTTAAACTATGAAAGAACACATATGGAATGATGTACTAAACAAAAAAAGTTTCATCTACCATGTAGAAAATAATAAAAGTAAAGAAAAAACTTCTTAAAAAATGAGAAGGTGTGTCCAAACTTTTGACTGGTACTGTATATATATATATAAATAAATAATTATAGCACGGCGAGGCCTCTTTAAGTGTTTGATCTCCTCTTCTTCTCTGTGTCCCTGTTGAGCCAGGAAGGAAGCAGAAAACTCCAAAGAAGTTCACCGGAGAGCAGCCCTCCATCTCCGGCACGTTTGGACTCAAAGGTAGCCTCCTTCACCTGTCCTCTCTCACCTGTCCTCCTTCACCTGTCCTCCTTCACCTGTCCTCTCTCACCTGTCCTCTCTCACCTGTCCTCTCTCACCTGTCCGCCTTCACCTGTGCATTTACATTAGAAACATGCGTTTGGACTCAAAGGTAGCCTCCCCCACCGATACATTTACATTAGAAACATGCGTTTGGACTCAAAGGTAGCCTCCCCCACCGATACATTTACATTAGAAACATGCGTTTGGACTCAAAGGTAGCCTCCCCCACCGATACATTTACATTAGAAACATTCTTGTAGCAGAAGAACAACTCACAGGACATGTAGGTTTCACTTATATCACTTATATCATATCTATATGCTCCAGTCTTATATTTTAATGTCAACTTACATTCCCATGACTCATAATGACTCCTAATATTGGAGGAAATTACAGTGTTCCTGTCAACAAAGTTCAGCAAAGTGTCTCTACACAAACCTAGTCTCCAATAGTCCACACTACTTGTGTTGTGATGTGAAGCTGTCGATTCATAAAATGGAACTGCGTGGAGTTTATGACCTCCATAAGTGACGACGACACAGCTAAATAGTGAAAGACTGGCACCGTGGCACCGTGGCACCGTGCCAGGAGGGCGCTCGAGAGTGGTGCCAGGGAGGAACATCCTGTAGGCAAGCCCAGTGTGTGAATCAGCATCTCTTTTACGCCGCTCAAGACCCCGTTTTAACCCTTGAGGTTCTTTGGTGTCCGCGTATCCGCCATTGGTGATGCTTAGGCGGGGATCGGCGTGGCTGGTGGTGGTAGCAGCAGATTGTTTGGCAAGGTTCACCAGCAGAATGGGCCACACCGCTAGGATTACGCTGGCAACCTGGGAAAAGAGCGTTGAATTGGAGTTGAAACTGGTCACATTTTCGTGTAAAATGCAAAAATGTTCATCAATGTCGGTTTAAAGTACCGTAGTAACATTTCAGGCATTCTGAAGAATCACCCCAGAAAGATTCTAAATAGGGTGGTTGACCGGCTTGACAACAAGGCCATTGACAATTACACTTCAAAAACGAATCATCACTTACGAATGACGCAGAACTTAGTCTGGGCACTGTGTTACGCTTTGCCTTCGCCGCCCTTGTTATTTCCATTGAGATCGGCACCTCACTGTTCTTACAAGTCCTGTGTTTGTGTCAAGGTTGATCCAGTGTTTCAGATGAGCCTCGGGGTGATGTTAATGTCGGGGGAGGGGGCATGTTATCGTAATGGCAACTTCAAAGCCCAGTCGTGCCATCTGGTTGTGATTTGACTCTCTTTCCCCTGGTAAAAGGGTGATTAGAGAGGTGTTTAATTTCCTGCCACAGCTAAGAGACCACGGTGACTCACGCTAAACATTTGTTATTTTGTGTGTGTGTGTGTGTGTGTGTGTGTGTGTGTGTGTGTGCGTGCGTGCGTGCGTGCGTGTGTGTGTGTCTTGTCTTGTCCCCATGCAGGGATGAATAAAGCGGAGGAGAAGCTGAAGGCTGGGAGAGCGAAGAGGACAGAGGGGGGCCTGTTCAGTGAGGAGCCCCCGAGGAAGCACACAGCTCCGGCTCCAGCTCCGTCCAGGAGAGACAGAGAGAGAGAGAGAGAGGCCTCTCAGCCTCCAGCCTCAGGTGGGCCCACACAGCCTCAGGACCACCATCACCACCACCACCACCACTCCACAGCAGGCCAGCGAACATGGCGTTAACGTTGAGCCTTCACACGTGTAGAAACATAAATATGAGGAGTGATGAGATGGAGATGAGACGGCATGAAGAGAACTGTTGAACTGTACTTTTTTTTATTTGACTTTTTGAGTTGGCAGAAATCCGCTTTTATTCCCAGTGCCCTACGACAGACAGTCAGGTAGCAATGCTTAACGTTGGGATAGTGTTGAAACGTTCCTCAACGACTGACACCAAGACAGACAGTCTGGTAGCAATGCTTAACGTTGGGATAGTGTTGAAACGTTCCTCAACGACTGACACCAAGACAGACAGTCTGGTAGCAATGCTTAACGTTGGGATAGTGTTGAAACGTTCCTCAACGACTGACACCAAGACAGACAGTCTGGTAGCAATGCTTAACGTTATAGTGTTGAAACGGTCCTTTGTGCCTCCAGTCCCTCTATGAATGCGTATTGATGGAACAAATGATGTTCCCGAGTGAAAGTTTTGGGAGGAGCCATCTATTAGATGATGGGTCTTGCGCTTCCTGCTTCTAAATGGCCACAGGAAACATAAACGTGTGCTTCATGAGGAAGGAAGGAAGGAGTGACAATGTGACCGCCGTGGTTACCGCCGTGGTTACCGCCGTGGTTACCGCCGTGGAGGCTTCTGCCAGACTCACTACCCCCAGAAAACAGTCCAAATTAAAAATACAATAATACAAATGTAATCGTTTCAAAACTGCCGTTAATTCCGATTCAGTTACATGCACAGATCCATAACTTGTGTTGTGTTATATACATGTACACCACCATGCAATAGCACTTGTAACCAAAGAATTGGTTGATGGTTGGTCATGTCAGTCTTTTCTTTTCTTTTTTAAAGATTTGTTTTGGGGCTTTTTGCCTTTAATCGATAGGACAGTGAAGCTTTGGACAGGAAATGAGATGGAGAGAAGAGGTGGGAAGTGGGATCGGGAAATGACAGCGGGTCGGATTCGAACCCGTGTCCCCGTGGGCGCTCAAGCCCGCACATGGTCGGGGCTACTGCTTGCGCCACAGTGCCCCCCCTGGTCATGTCAGTCTTACTATGGACATATTGTATACATATATTGCGGAACATACATCAAAAACAGCTGACGGACATTTCAGTGGAATTAAACTGACGGACATTTCAGACGGATCATTTAAATGTACTTTCAACTTTACCACCAGTCTAACATTGTGCCCTGTGTGCCCGTCTCCAGGACCCCCAGCAGATGCCCAGTGGCACAGTGCCATCTCCGAGAGGGGGGAGGTGGTGTGCCCCACCTGCTCCGTGGTCACCAGGAAGACCGTGCCGGGCCTGAAGAAGCACATGGAGATCTGTCAGAAGGTGAGGAGGAGGAGGAGGAGGAGGAGGAGGAGATCTAATCTAATCTACTCTAATCTACTCTAATCTAATCTGGTTGGATCTGGTCGGATCTGATTTAAGACACCCACAGAGTTCGAAAAGAGCAGAATGAACAGGATATATAGAGGGAGTACAGAGAAAGAAATAAAGATGGAACATGGGTTTGCATTAACCTGCTTAATGCACAATTTGAAACTGTGAACAGAAGAACGAGAAATGTAAACATAAAAAAATCAAAAAGAAATGTTTATATGCTCATGTTTATATGCTATGTCTTTCTAGAGTAGGCAACAAAGCAACATTTCATCAAATTGAAATGGAAATACATTTTCCACATTTAAGTGAGTCACATGGCAAGTTCATTTAAGTTCAAACACATGGTGCTTTTCGTGAGGTCCGATGAAGAAAACGAAATGATTCGTATAGTTGGTGCCTCAATGAAGTGAGGACCCCCCTCGAAAACGAGATGCTGCATCTCAAGGGGTTATCCTCCAAACAATACATTTCAATTTCAATTTCAAACGTCCCAGAACATTCCTGATAGGTGGCCGCCGTCAAGCACAAGGGGTTTGTCTTTCCGTTATTGCATGCATCACACGCCCGCCCTCGTCACCTTTAATTAATCACTACCACTATTGCTGCGGATACAATCAGAATTAAACCGATAAGACTTTTCAGATCTTGGAGATCCATCGGCATGTTTAATTGGAATGACTATCACAAGAGGGGGTAACCCAGGTTTAATCAGATAACATCAGTCAATGGAAACACACACCATTTCACAATTGTGAAAAAAAGAAATAGTCGCTTCTATTTTGCACAAAGCTGCAATCGGAAACCCTTCTAGAGATGGGAAAACATGATTAAGACACAACGATGGAGAAGAGAAGACAAGACAACACACACACACACACACACACACACACACACAGAGAGACAGAGAGAGAGAAGTAAGAAGGTGAGGACACCGATCCATCCCAAAAGACCTCAATCCTGCTCCTCCTGCTCCTGCCATCTGC
>NC_045155.1:185820-200820 GCF_900700415.2 Clupea harengus
TTGAATCTGTGTGTTTGGGGGTTAAGACACTCAGGGTTGAATCTGTGTGTTTGGGGGGTTAAGACACTCAGGGTTGATGCTGTATCTGTGTGTTTGGGGACGTTGAGACGCTCAGGGTTGACGCTGTATTTGTGTGTTTGGGGGGGTTAAGACACTCAGGGTTGAATCTGTGTGTTTGGGGGGGTTTAAGACACTCAGAGCTGACGCTGTATCTGTGTGTTTGGGGGGGTTAAGACACTCAGGGATGATGTCGTGTTTGTATTTGTGTGCCACAGCCCACTGGGAAGGAGAGCCCCGTAAGCAGCAGAGGAGGCAGTGGGCAGGAGGAGAGGGAGAGACTGCGCCGTGTCCTCAAGCAGATGGGCAAGATCAAGTGCCCCAGCGAGGTATGCCCGCCCGCCAACACCCCACCCTTCGCCCGCAGGATCATTCAGTCTTAATTCTCTCTCTTCTTTCTCTGCCTCCCTCTATCGCTCATGCCTTTCTGATTTACTCCCCTGTCATCCTCTCTTGCTCTTTGTCTCCCTCTTTCTATCTCTCTTTCCCATTTCCCTCTCTCTCTCTCTCTCTCTCTCTCTCTCCTTTCTCTCGCTGTCTCTCAGTGTGCCCACTGCCAGTCTATTCCACTCAGTGTCACTGAACATTATTTTCTCTGTGCTATTTCTTCTCCATCTCTCTCTCTCTCTCTCTCTCTCTCTCTCTCTCTCTCTCTCTCTCTCTTTCCCTCTCCCCTCGCTCTTTCCCTCTCTCTCTCCCTCTCTGTCTCTTTCTCCTCCTCTCTCCCTCTCTTTCCCTCTCTCTCTCTCTCTCTCTCCATCTCCCTCTCTTTCTCTCTCTCCCTCTCTCTCTCTCTTTCTTTCCCTCTCTCTCTCCTTGTCTGTCTCTCGGCGTCTCCCTCTTGTCACAGAGCCCATACACACATCATCACTCTGTTTCCAATTACTCCCCGTCGAGTGTGAGAGCGGAGTGGAGGGTCAGAGCCGAGGCCAAAACAGCACCACTGTCCCTCTGAGCCTCAGCCTTGCAACCAGACGCCCTTTAACACACTAGCCCCTTAAGATCAGCACGCAGGAAGAAACCATCTACTCTAACTGCCCTTGGATAGGGGGGAGAGGTTTATAGACACTAGCCCCTTAAGATCAGCACGCAGGAAGAAACCATCTACTCTAACTGCCCTTGGATAGGGGGGAGAGGTTTAGAGTTGAGAATAGATATAGTTTGGGAAGAAACACAAGGATGAAAAGCATTAGTTTGGTGGTGAAACTCTTAATCGTTACACTCATGAGATGCAGATCATACACATAACCCTCCCCCTTCCCCCCCCCCCCCCCCCCCCCCCCCCCCAGTAATGAGGCCATGCCATCCTTAGTTTCTTGCCGCTGTAGGGGACTGCGGTTAAATAAACTCCGCTGATGCTTGTCAGCCATTGTTCACGTTTTCACCGATCAGTCATCCTCACAGCAGAGCAAAGGCTGCTTGTTCGTTTTCTCCGTATCGCCTGCCAGTCGTGTCTGGTGGACACTACTGCTCGTGTGCTCACACTGTACATCTCTCTCTCTGCTCTCTGCTCTCGTCAGGGTTGGTCATCTCTCTCTCTCTCTCGTCTCTCGTCTCTCGTCAGGGTTGGTCATCTCTCTCTCTCTCTCTCTCTGCTCTCGTCAGGGTTGGTCATCTCTCTCTCTGCTCTCTCTCTCTGCTCTCTGCTCTCGTCAGGGTTGGTCATCTCTCTCTCTGCTCTCTCTCTCTGCTCTCGTCTCTCGTCAGGGTTGGTCATCTCTCTCTCTGCTCTCGTCAGGGTTGGTCATCTCTCTCTCTGCTCTCGTCAGGGTTGGTCATCTCTCTCTCTGCTCTCTGCTCTCGTCAGGGTTGGTCATCTCTCTCTCTCTCTCTGCTCTCTCTCTCTGCTCTCTGCTCTCGTCAGGGTTGGTCATCTCTCTCTCTGCTCTCTCTCTCTGCTCTCGTCTCTCGTCAGGGTTGGTCATCTCTCTCTCTGCTCTCTGCTCTCGTCAGGGTTGGTCATCTCTCTCTCTGCTCTCTCTCTCTGCTCTCGTCTCTCGTCAGGGTTGGTCATCTCTCTCTCTGCTCTCTGCTCTCGTCAGGGTTGGTCATCTCTCTCTCTCTCTCTGTTCTCGTCAGGGTTGGTCATCTCTCTCTCTGCTCTCTGCTCTCGTCAGGGTTGGTCATCTCTCTCTCTGCTCTCTGCTCTCGTCAGGGTTGGTCATCTCTCTCTCTGCTCTCTGCTCTCGCCAGGGTTGGTCATCTCTCTCTCTCTCTCTGCTCTCTGCTCTCTGCTCTCGTCAGGGTTGTACATCTCTCTCTCTGCTCTCTGTTCTCGTCAGGGTTGGTCATCTCTCTCTCTGCTCTCTCTCTCTGCTCTCTGCTCTCGTCAGGGTTGGTCATCTCTCTGCTCTCTCTCTCTGCTCTCTGCTCTCGTCAGGGTTGGTCATCTCTCTGCTCTCTCTCTCTGCTCTCGTCTCTCGTCAGGGTTGCTCGGCCCACTTCTCCAGCCTCATGGGCTACCAGTACCACCAGAAGCGCTGCGGGAGAGACGTGTCCGAGGCCGACAAGCCCGTCTTCCTGTGCCAGCACTGCGGGAAGACCTACCGCTCCAAGGCCGGCCGAGACTACCACCTCCGCTCGGAACACCCCGTCGCTCCAGCCAGCGCCTCCAGAGGAGTACGTACAGGCGTGTTGGGATCGCTCCTCTAGTCGACCTGCTGGAAGGTTCTATGGAATAGAGAGAGAGAGAGAGGGAGAGAGAGAGGGGAGAGGGAAAGAAAGAAAGAAAGAAAGAAAGAGGAGTATGTACAGGCGTGTTGGGATAGTTCTTGTAGTCGACCAGGTTGATGAGACTATACAGTACCAGTCAAAAGTTTGGACACACCTTCTCATTTTTGGAGACGTTTTTTTCTTTACTTTTATTATTTTCGACATGGTAGATAACACTTTTTTTGTTTAGTACATCATTCCATATGTGTTCTTTCGTAGTTTAAATGTCTTCAGTATTAATCTACCATGTAGAAAATAATAAAAGTAAAGAAAAATTAAAAGGTGTGTCCAAACTTTTGACTGGTACTGTATAAGGGAGTTATAGAAGAAATAGAAAACATAAAGACATACTACAACACTGTCACTTATAAACATGCTTCCACACACAAATGCCAGTTGTAGGCTTCTCTTAGAGCTCGTCTCAATTCAGTTAATCTAAACTAAACTAAAACATATTATTATACGGCTCTTCAGAATGTTCCAAAAAGTTCCGTTGATTTGAATGGGCCATCCCAACGTTCGCCGGTGAATATTTCCTGATATTCACCGCTGCGAAAAGATATTGACCGCTGTCATTGGCAACGGGTTTTGTGCTTTTAATTCACATCTTTCATATCATTCCGCAAGTAGTCCGGTCATTTAACGTAACAGACTCATTGCAATTTGAAGTCAGCAAGTAATGGGTTGCTACGCAACACCTGAAACTTAAAAGTTCTATTTGCTTGAAGAACTATTTATTTCTTAGCGGAAATCACGAAACGGCAACTAAATCATTAAAAAGAGGTATTTTGGAGGAATGTCTTCTATAGTTTTTGGCATTTATTTTTGGATAATGACCTCCGGACAATACATTATCCCTTACGTGATACCAGGATATGAGACGAGACTATGTGATGGAGTTATCGAACGCAGAAAACTTGCACATCATTATCTCACATTGACTCACCACAATATTGTAGAATGTCATAAAATTAAGATGAGTGTTCAGTAATTTATTAGTTGTTTCAGAGCTGAAGTCGAAGCTGAAGCTCGCCATTAACTTAACCCGACATCTTAAACTACTGCTATGCCTCTTTAATGAACGAGTAATGAACAGTACAAGACAGGTTCCGCATACCCCTTAGCTGCAGCAGGTAACATGTCTGGTATGTGCTGCTTGGCTGTCAGTAAACTGGGTGTGCAGTGCTGTTGTGTTATCGTTCGCCTGACCGGCGTTTGACTCCCTCTCCTCTGCACGCTCAGGTGGGCACAGAGGAGTCCAGGCAGGGCGGGAGGAAGGAGCAGCAGCCCCCCGCGGAGAGGCAGAGGGAGGAGGCGCACAGGAGGACACAGCAGCAGTCGGCCCGGGTGAAGGAGAGGTCGGAGGAGCGCGCCGGCGGGGGAGCAGGAGGCCCCGTCGGTGACCACGACCACGGCGCCGGGGTCAGGGGGGACTGCGGTAGCCACGGCGGCGACGGCGGCGACAACGACGGCGATGGAGGACTTTGAGAGGACGCCCAGCGGGAGGGTGCGGCGGCGTTCGGCTCAGGTGGCCGTCTTCCACCTGCAGGAGATCGCCGAAGACGAGCTGGCCAAGGACTGGACCACCAAGCGCCGCATCAAAGACGACCTGGTGCCGGACAGCAAGAGGGTGAGCACCACACACACACACACACACACACACACACACACACACAACACCACACGCACACACACACAACACCACACACACACACACACACACACACACACACACACACACAACACCACACACACACACACACACACACAACACCACACACACACACACACACACACACACACACACACACACACACACACACAACACCACACACACACACACACACACACACACACACACACAACACCACACACACACACACACACACACACACACACACACACACCCACAGCAGGAGGGAGGAAGATGCTGGATGTGGAAATCAGTGGCGAAGAAAACAAGGAAATATGGAGAGCGGAACCTTGGGGAGGATAAATATGCCCCGCGCTCACAAGATAATCAGAGAATATACAGTACTGTCAAAAACATAACCGGTCACACAAATATGAGACATATATAGTACGTTACGTATACACATACATACAAACAAAAACACAATATGTACGTATGTATACACATATAGACATGGACAGAGAGATTATACAGTACTGTCAATGCCTAACATCACTGGTCACACAAATACGAGACATATACAGGTTACGTATACACATACATACAAACAAGAACACAAAAGGTCACAACTTGGTGTGTTGTGTTGCTATTGTCATACATGAACTCACAAAAACCCGTTCTGGATGATGGTGTATGTTGAAAGATGCGCACACACACTTACCCCTCAGATATTCACAGATGCACGCAAATATACATACAGCCAAAAGCACCACATTCACACACACACACACACACACACACATTCACACACAACACCACACACACACACACACACACCACACACACACACAGAGACACACACACACACACACACACAACACCACACACCACACACACACACATTCACACACAACACCACACACACACACACACACACACACACACACACACAGAGACACACACACACACACACACTCTCACACACACACACACACACACACATACACAGAGACACACACACACAGAGACACACACACACACACACACACACACACACACACACACACACACACACACAGAGACACACACACAGAGACACACACACACACACACACACACACAGACACAGACACACACACACACACACAGACACACACACACACAGACACACTCACACACACACACTCACACACACACGCCACACACACACACACACACACACAACACCACACACACACACACACACACACTCATCACAGTGCCATTTCCATTTCCATGGCCCATTTCTGTTCATGTGTTGGCGTCGCGTAGCAGGTGTTTTTTACCCAGAGTGCAGCGCTGGCGTGTGTTCCTCTTGTTCCTGTTCTAACTGCTTGACTGCGGCGGGCTCTAAAGATTGTTCATTATTGCTCAGGGAGTCAAACAGCCGCGCCGCAGCTACTCTTGAAATAAGTCTGGGCTTTTGTTTTGTCTCTGTTTGATGCTAGTCTGAGAGCAGCTATTGATTCTCTCTCCACACAGCCCTGCCTCTCTCCTCACAAGTCTTGAGTCTGTTTTTTACCAACGTGGCAGTACAGGATTATGTGTTAACTGACCAAATTAGCTGAATAAGAAACCTCTGATTTTTGATCCCATTATTCTTGACAGCTTGTTCATGATGGCTCATTGAATATGGGTTTCAAATGCAAAGTGAAATGAAATTCATACTCGCACTCATTTTTCATTGTTCCTCATAGGCCAAACGCTTGGAGTCTGTGTCACTCCCTCCCCACAGACTCACAGGCAGGCCAAACTAGAGCTTGCCTAGTCTTGTTATGAAATAGTTTCATATATATTCATAATATGTGTGCCTTGATGGCAGTGTCCATATTACTTGGCTATCAAATTCAGGACTTGACTGACGTTACTGGATTCAGTCCCAACTTCACAGACACTCACACTATACGATCACAGTGCACAGAGTTCACACGTACAGACAGGTCGAAACGCTACAGTCTGCTTTCCCCCGTGAAAAGTCAACATATCAGAGATTTCAGGCGTAAAAAAACCTTTTTTATCCCTAAATCTCGTTTTTTTTTCATTTTCAACGTTTTCCCTCTCTCCGCAGCTCAACTACACTCGCCCGGGCCTTCCCACGTTCGACCCGGAGATCCTGGAGACGTGGAAGAACCAGGTCAAGGAGAAGGGCTTCATCTGTTGTCCTAATGGAGTAAGATCACATCTCACATCGCTTTTATGTTTTCTTTTCTTTTTTTTTTTTCTCTCTTGTATTTCCTGGCAAATCTACTCTTGTTTATTGCCTGCTCTGATTCACGATTCCATTTGGTCTATTTCTGTCTGATCTCCCTGCAGAGCTGTGAAGCTGTTTACTCGAGTGTGTCTGGCCTGAAAGCCCATTTGGCAAACTGCACCAAGGTAAAGCGCAGCAGAGGGCCGCCGCACTGTTTGTTTTCAACCTCACTTTCTCATGGTGGTTTTATTTTTTATTGTGGTGATAGCTCACTAATGACACTCTTGTAAATCCCATGCCAAGCAGGGAGGGGGCGCCGCGGGGAAGTACATGTGCCTGCTGTGCCAGAAGGAGTTCAGCTCGGAGAGTGGCGTGAAGTATCACATCAGCAAGACACACTCCCAGGTGAGTCTCACGTGCACAGGGTTGAACTGGTGTAGAAAAAAACCAGTTAGGACTCGAAGGAAGAACACCATAAGTGTGCTACAAATTCATTTGGGGCTTTACAAACAACAGTGAGGGCGAACACACACACATTGGTGTCCATCGCTTTACAAACAACAGTGAGGGCAAACACACACACATTGGTGTCCATCTACAGAATGCATGTCGATGTGAGCATATACTGTATGTAGTAGATGACCTCTAAGTTCTACATGCTGGCCACTGTAATGGTCCAGGTTAACAGTGTGCAATGACTCAGACACGTGTAATGATGCACTAGCATTTGTGTCTTTTGTGTGTTTTTAATGGCGTAATGAATCACAACCGTTGCCTGACGAACTTCACCCTTACAGAATTGGTTCCGTGCCACCACCAACATACCGCCCAACAGCAAGAAACCACCGCTTCCTGAAAGCAACGGCATCAAGAACGAGGTGAAGAATGGGGCGACCGGCAAGAAGAGGGGTCGCAAGCCTAAAGAGCGCCCCCCGGAGGTGA
This sequence comes from Clupea harengus, assembly GCF_900700415.2. NCBI lineage: Eukaryota > Metazoa > Chordata > Actinopteri > Clupeiformes > Clupeidae > Clupea > Clupea harengus. Next base: position 193,395 of record NC_045155.1, read on the forward strand.
CCTCCGCCCTGTCAAAGACTCCGAGCGCCAACCCACCGTCTGTGCCCGTCCAGACCCAAACTCAGAACCAAACCTCAGGCTCTGCCCAAAATCCAGCCCCTGCTCTGCCCCCAACCCCCACAACCACCACTCCCACTCCCTCCCCCACACCCAAACCTGCCCCCACACCCAAACCTGCCCCCACACCTACCCCTGTGCATCGGGGCAGCTTGGGGCAGAACAGAGACACGCAGACCCTCGTGAAGAAGAGGGGCAAGCCCAAGAAGGTGCCGTCCGTCGAATAACGTGGATGACATCCGGTGAGGATGGCCGTCAGAAGGATGGCGAAAGACAAACGTCAGACGTCAGACGTCGCGGCACAACACAGCCTTCTGATCCCCAGAGGCTGACGGATAGGATAGAGCTCGAAGAATAGCCTTCCATGGAATGGAGCTCTTGAAAAAATAATTGGTCCTGTATCTGATTTCATGGGGGGGTTTTGTTTCGCTTTGATTTTTTTTAGTTTTTAATTATTTAGTTTTTTTTTACCTTATATACATGTACTTATATACAGTATATGTGTTTGCTGGTATATACTGATATATAATAATCTTTTCTTTTTTTTCATTCCATTTTTAGACCTCTTGTTAATGATAAAGATGTTACTCTAAAACAGGGGTAATTGTAATCAAAATTGAGATCCCAGTTTATATATATATATAAATATATATAAATAGCATTTTCTAGAACAAGCATAATATTTCAGATTTTTGTGTAGCGACGTCCACATGTCCGTAGTTTCATGTTGTGTTCAAGAGATTTTCAAAAAGGATATACAAAGTTATTCAATTAGCATGGCGAGCTAATTTACTGCTAGTGTTTTATCACGGATATATTGTACTGTGTATATATACAATATCTATATCTATATATAATCAAAGCAATGAATTTGTCCACAGTTTTCAAACCGAGGTAGGTCAAAGTGGTCCTTTTGGTTTAGTTTTTTTTGTTTTTTTCGACAGTCACATTTCATTTGCTTTCTCTTCGATGTGAGGTTTGGTCCAGTTACGGCAGCTGTGTGTCAGAGATAGGATGGCTCCAGACTGCTGCAGTGCAATAGTGTGTTGCTCTCGTGGATTTGTTTTGGTCTCTTTTCCGTCTGAACTGTAAGAGAGGTGGAACTTTACATATACTGTACACCCCGCTAAGAAAGACTCCTTCTCTTGTTTCATCCCTGGCTGTTGTCACCGTGGTTATAGGTTTTGGCAGTTGGACAAGGTTGTTGAAAACCCTATGTTAACGCTCCACCCCACCCCACCCCACCTCACCTCACCCCCAGTTTGGAACATGCACGTGTAATTGGTGTTTGTTCTTTTCCCACGTGGTCTAACAAAACTGACTTTCACTAAGGCCAAGCTGTTAAAAGCTATGAAGGTATAAGCTATTTTTGTCCTGTTTTTTTGTCCTGTTTTTTCAGCTGTATCGGAGCAGACTGAGCAGACTCGTTAGGCTTTGGATTGGCCTCAGACCTCGATGATGTCACTATAGCTAACCTAAGCTGGAAGGAACGTAAAGGATTTTTATTTTCTGAAGCTACGCTGGGGGGAACTCCCCAAGAAGCTAGACATTAAAACAAGATTATTATCATGGATGGATTATCAGGAGGAAGATTAACAATACTGACCTATCGAATAGTTGGAAAGGATATTCTTTTCGCTGCAGTTGTACAAGAACGACAAGCAATGCACACAGACTGCGCGTGAGACTATTATTAACTGTATGCAATAGAGAGAGTTGGGTTTACATGCGGACAGAGCTGCTTGGTGAGACATCCTAGCACAAAGACAGAGGTCACCATTGGCTTAAGTATGAAACCGGAACTGAACATGTCGGAACCAGGCCTCAGCTTCTGTTAGGAGGATGGCTTCGTCCCTTTTGTTTTGGTCATTGGACGACGGGAAGCGCGAGCAGTTGCTTTGTTGAGAATTCGATGAAGGTGTTTTTCGGTGACAGAACTGGGCCCGGGCCTGAGAGGATTTGGACACGTTTGGGCCCGAGGTCCTATCAGTGGAAGAAAAAAAAAAAAAGCGAAGAAGAGATGTTCCTCTTGCACTTTAACCCTCCCCTGCTCTCCCCTCCCTGTTTTATCTTGCACTTTTGAGGCACTGTTAATCTTTCACCACCCCAACCTTAATCCTGGGCTGGGCAGTTACCCCACACCCCCCCTCTCTCTTCCTACCCCCCCCCACCCCCCAAAAAAGAAAACATCATGTGAACACAGCACAGAGCAAGACCCACCACAAAAAGTGTCATGTGCGGAAACAATTCATCCCCCTTGCTCCCACTTGAAGAAACAAAATCATGTGTGTGGAGCCTGCAATGGGTGACAGTCACACTCACTTAAAGCATGAAGCCATACGTGTCCCTTTAAAGGGACTTGAGATTTCAAAGCTGGGCGACTGTCCATCGCAACTTCCTCATTTTCTTACAAACAGCTGAGATTTAGAACATAGTATGAAAAGAAAGTCATAGTTTGAGAATCAAAATTGAAAGAAAAAAAAAGAATCCGTTATTTATGCTAAGAGAAATAAATGCTCTAATTGAAGTACTTGAAACCATAAACAACTTACCATTTTTAAAATAAAGAAATCCTTTAATCACAGGTCACTCATAGAGAGAATAAATTCAGTGAATTATTTAGTGTATATTTATATCTATTGAGAATAATAATCAGTTTGCTCAAATTACCAGAGGAAGATTTATTTTATGAGCTCTTGTAAATAGGATCTTCATAGCAATCTAATAGTACTTGGAGTGCATTTCGAATGAAGTGAGAACGTGAATTGTTATGGTTTGGCAAAAGGTGCTCTTGGAACCATTCTACCTTATGGACTGTTGTGTAGGTCTATCGTGACGCAGTCCCAAATCTCCCTGCTTTCCAGAGTAAACAACTTAGATTCATGGGGATCACTTATCTTCTGTCCACGCAAAATAATTAATATCACTTGTGTTTTAAGAAGACTGCTCCAAAAATGGGAATGCAACAATTCCTCTCTTATTAACCGGAGCGGTCTGTAATTTATTATGTTTTCACACAATATTTATGAAGTGTTCTTTTCCCTGTTTTTTTTTTTTCAGTGTTAGTTGAATTGTCATAGGAAACCCTTTTTTCTGTGTGTGTGTGTGTGTGTGTGTGTGTGTGTGTGTGAGTGTGTGTGTGTGTGTGTGTGTGTGTGTGTGTGTGACGTTGACTCTCTGCCTATGTGTGTTATCAGTGTGGTCTTAGTCTGGCTGATAATTAGCTCGACTGCCTGTCATGGTAAAGAAGTGACAGTCTTCAGATGCTAAATACATAGGAGACGCCTTTGTTACACCTAGTCGAATGTACTTCTCATGGTTTCCAATGATTTCACCTGATTCCTCTTGGTTTGTTTCTTTTGACATTTGGTATTGTTTGAGTGATCGCTGAGTGATACCGTCGTTGTTTATATTGCGATTATATTGTCTTAGCTTTCAACAATCTGTCTTCCTAGATGTGTCTTACACATATGCAGAGGTGTGACCGACTAAATGGCAATGTTTTATTTGCAAAATGACAGCAATACGCCATACCACATCTGAATATAGGTTTGTTTTTTGGCTGATAAGGACGCTGTTTCCATATTGAAAATTGTCTCCAAATTTGTCTGGGCTATTTGTTAGTGCCATTCTTCTTTGCTTGTTTGCTTCTTAAACTTGTAACACACAAGTTGTTATTATATGAAATTGAAAAGCCACTTATTGGGGGACTGAAATGTATTTCAATACACAAGCTTGTCCTTACCACGACTTCACATGGATGTGTGCATGTGTGGGAGTGTGTCTTTCTTTCCGTGTTAGTACACTTACAAGTACTATCCCATGAAATAGGCTTGAATTTGGAGTGTTTGTAGAGCGCGTAGGTGACCTAGGTGGTTTGGTGTGGCTTTTTGTACCCTTTACTTCCACTTGGTGTGTTTTTTTCTTATATTCCTAAAGGTTTGCCTCACTAACAATACAACAAAATAAACTTTTAAATGATTTTAAGAGTTTAAGTAATGGTGTGTTAAGGTTTGCTTTTGAAAATGAAGGTATATTCCCCCTGTGTAGGGCTGTTACATTATATCCAGAGGCTGAGATTACAAAGAAGCTATTGAAAACCTATGTGACCCCCTATTATTGAGAATAGTAGCCAACTTACTGTAATGAATTAAACATTTTTGTTTCTCTTCCTGTTTCTCTATTTAAGTTTTTCCTACAGTACCGTTTCACAGGGAGGCATCTTCCTCCAAATCTGAACTGTTACAGTTGTTTGTTTTTTTTTCTCTGAAAATTGTTGTATTAACTGTGCATTACTACCCTTCAACTAATAAAATGTTGTTGACTTAAAAAGTGGTCTTATACCGTACTTTTGTACTCTGAAGTATTTGAAGTTCTGCTTGTTGACCTGTTGACTTGAGTGTGAGTGATGGGGGAAGAGTTCGGGCTCTATAGAATACCCATATATGAGTAAAACGTTGTGCATGTATTATAGATCAAGAAAAATGGGTGAATGGCATGTTGGGAGTTGGAGGTCTGAGGTCCCTTTTGAAGTGTAGTTCCCTTGCCTTATAGAACTACATGTCCCAATATGCATGTAGCAGCGCCCTCCTCCGAACAGCTGATTGTCAAATAGGAAAACAACAATGTCTGCCGCGCGTGGAGAAGGAAGGACCACAACGATGGAGTGCGAGGAGAAAACCTCGCGGTCAACTAGGTAATCACATCAACTTATAAAGCACCCCTTCTTATGATGAAGAAGTTATAGTTGAATGTATTTGAGGTAAAATCACCACTTACCATTGCGGTGAGCATCAGTTTAACACTATCATATATGACGTTGCGTGCCCTCATGCTTTTAGGAAGCGAAACTGTTACAGCCGACAAAATTATCTTTCCCTAACTCCTTTGGTATTTTCTTTGGAAGCATAAAACTCTCAAGCTGCCGATTTTATTTTATTTTAAGGTTTAAGTTGTCATATATTTCTTAACTCGCGCATGCCAAAACATTAGGCTATATGTACTGTAATGTAACAATCACCACCCAGAGAAAATGGACGTCACCTTATTGGTTCGATCTACAGATTTAAGGAAGTAAATTCATGCTGACTTTTAGCAAAACTTTCCAAGAAGAAACCGATTTCGTTCTGGAATTTCTATGTTCTCTCTTTTCGGGGATATTATGAACTGTGAAGAGATAACCAGCTATTTTACTTAAGTTGCAGTCGCCTACATTTTGCATTCCCAATTCTAGACTACCATCCTAAATTAGTTTGGCATCTCAACCATCAAAGGATACGTCACATTGTATTGAATAGTTATTTATTGGATGCTAGCTCTTACAGATGTCATACATATTTTTTTAATCAGCTGCTAGCAAACTGTCAACCACGCCTCGGCATCTTAATCTCTTCAAATGCCGCAAGGGGGTGTAGCGATACTAGCTAGTTAAACCATCGTGCTTAACACGTGTACTGCACTTGTAGTTGGCTATACTGTACGCCATGCTAATCTGCGTTCATGATAAATGGCCATCTGTGAACCATCTTAATAATGTGCCATCAAAATGTTCGAGCTGTAAGTCTACTTCCTTTTACAGTTATTAAGTATCCAGGCAGCCAGGAGAATCACTATTCTCTGAATCCCCTATAGACACATTTGACGGTTGAGTTGAGTGACTGTACTGCTAATGTAAGTTTCCTTTGATCATTTATCTCATCCTGAGAAATAAAACGCAACTCTGGGAGCCACCGTGTGTCCGTCCACTGGAAATGGATTGTTCTCTGAATATGGTAATTACGCAATTGTAGCTACACTGAAGCTTTGACATTTGGGGCAAGTTGAAAGCTGACCTTGTGTTCTCGGGTGAAATGTGACACTGACGGGCACCCGTTGGGTAGTTTCTCTACACAGGGAAGAGCCACCATCCATTTCTGGCCGTTTGCCATATCAAATATAGTCTGTTAGAATGCATCTCTATTTTGAGTCAGGTGGGTGTTTTGGCCCTGACGATAGTTTCCTCTCAGTGCAACGTGTCAAGAAGCATTCTGAACTACCTGCCAGGGTTCCAGACCATGTCCCCTGTTCTGATTGGCTGTTGTTGTGATCCTTTAGTTCTTCTGCTAATGATTAGGCTTTCCATGGACACATACAGTGCCGCCCTCAATTATTGGCACTCCTAGTGAATATGAGCAAACAGGCTATGAAAAAAATGTCTTTGCTGTTTATCCTCTTGGTCTTCCACTCAAAATATTCATAAAAATCTTACCTTTTCATTGAGGGAAAATAATTGAAAGAAAAAAAAAATGTTGACATTAAATCAATATTATTCTCCAAAACGTGTGCCACAGTTATTGGCACCCCTTAATTAAATGTTTTGTGCAGCCTCCCTTTGCCAAGATAACAGCTCTTATCTTATCTTATCTAACAGAGTCTTATAATGCGTGATGAGGTTGGTGACCACATGGCACGGGATCTGAGACCATTCCTACATGCAGTATCTCTCCAGATCCTTCAGATTCTGAGGTCAACGCTTGTAGACTCGTCTTCAGCTCATCCCACAGATTTGCTATGGGGTTTAGGTTGGGGGACTGTGATGGCCATGGCAAAACCTTTATTCTGCGGTCGGTGAACCAGTTTAAGCTTACTGGAGGGGGCTGTTAGGTTTTCATTTAATATCTGCTGGTATTTGATGGAGTCCATGATGCCATGTATCCTAACAAGATGTCCAGGGCCTTTGGAAGAAAAACAGCCCCACAACATCAAAGATCCGCCACCATACTTCACAGTGGGTATGAGGTGCTTTTCTGTATGGCTATCTTTCTGTCTATGCCAAACCCACCTTTGTTGTTTGTTGCCAAAAAGCTTTATTTTGGTCTCATCTGACCATATAACTCGGTCCCATTGAAAGTCTGACTTACATTTGGCAAACTGTAGGCGCTTTAGTTTGTTGTTGATTGACAGCAGAGACTTTTTTCTGGCAACCCTTCAAAACAACCTGTGGTGATGTAGGTGGCGTCTGATGGTAGTTTTGGAGACTTTCTGACCCCAAAACTCAACTAATGTCTGCAATTCTCCAGCTGTGATCCTTGGAGATTATTTTGCCAGTCGAACCATCCTCCTCACGGCGCGTGGGGTCAATGTACACACACGTCGTCTTCCAGGCTGATTCTTAACATCTTCTGTCGCTTTAAACTTCTTTATTATTTCCATGATAGTGGAAATGGGTATTTTCAACTGTTTAGAGATTTTCTTGTGTCCATTTCTTGATTTGTGCAGCTCAACAACGTTTCATTGCACATTGTCACTGTGTTCTTGGGTCTTTCCCATAGTGATGAATGACTAATGGAATTTGGCCTGTGTCACCTCATATTTGTACGCCAGTGGAACA
>NC_045155.1:205820-210820 GCF_900700415.2 Clupea harengus
GCTTAGTGCACCTCTGCCCCTTCTGTTAAAGAGAGAACGCAACTCCCAGACATTGGCAGGCAGCTCACCTGATCATCGGTGGTGTCGTCCAAACAACTCACCTGTGCGACACCTGATGTGACACCTGAGCACGGGGTGCAAACGTCCTCAGGGTGTCATCTCTTGTAACCAGTAACTGCAGGAGCTTCATTGATCCCCTTAACACAGCCCAACCACACTTCAGCAGTGACAGAAATGATTGTGTGCTTGTTTTTTTTGTCTTTCTGAAGTTAATGTAATTGTTGTTGTTGTTGTTGTTGGTTGGCATTGAGGAGCAGTTATGCAGTATCTGTCACACCTAGCCTCGGGTTTTGGTTGGGGAAGAGTAAGGCATGCAGGTATGGTCTCCAGAGCGGTTTAACACGGCAATAGGAAGAGAGACGGCTTTTCTCCTTTTCTCCGGTAAAGCCGCTTTCTGACACCAGTGAACTAGACCATTCCTGGCTTGTGCGTATTCATTATGCTTCATTTTACAAAATGAAGCTAATTTAATTTATTTTATTTTATTTAATTAATGTTCTCTGACAGGCAGGTTTGTCTATTTCCCCTTATTTCCTTAATGTCACCTAGTTCAGATATGCTGCCTTGAAGAAAAATCGCCAATTGTATTTCTTTGGGCATTACTAATATGGTTTAATAGTCAAATAAAGTTGACTATAGTTACTGTTGACTCTGAAGAGCCCAGTCTCTGTGACCGCACCCTGGAAATGAAAGTTATTTTGTGTATCGGTTCTGCATCATCAAACCAGTTCAGTCAAGGAGGCTTCCACCCATTCAGAACAAGGACCAGTCTGTCAATCAAGGCCTCACACATGCATGAACTTGAGGACAGGCAGAGTTTGACAGGAGCTTTAAGGGGACGGGGGCGGGGCGGGGGCAGGGGTGTCTGTTGAGTTTCAAAAGAGGTAACTTCTGTCAGAAGCACAGACTATGCCTTTAGAAAGACCCTCAGGACTGCTGGAGTGTTTTGCACACACGATCCAGCTCACAGATATCAGATAAGGGTGCAATTAAGTCCCAGCAGTTGACGACCTGGAGCGAAAACAAAGCATTAGGCAAACAAGCAGGATATACCGGTATCAGGTTCAACCTCCGGCACATACTGAAGCCATATCAAAGTTAACCTTGGCGGCAGTAAATCACGTCGTGACTCCTATCGCCGTGACTCCTATCGCCGTGACTCCTATCGTTTTCTGTTTTGTTTGTAGCGGCGGCGGTGAGGGCTCCCTCGACAGACTCCTCCCCGCTGTCAGCAGCGGCCTATCGCCACGGAAACGGACCACCAGCCAGTGCAAGTCGGAGCCACCGCTTCTGAGGACGAGCAAGAGGACCATCTACACCGCTGGGCGCCCGCCCTGGTACAACGAGCATGGGACCCAGTCGAAGGAGGCCTTCGTCATCGGTGAGAGACACACACAACAGGGATCAGAACAACAAGAGATGAAAAGGTTCAGGTTGAGAATTACTGGTTAGGTGTAGGACTCCACAGATGGAGAGGTTCAGGTTGAGAATTACTGGTTAGGTGTAGGACTCCACAGATGGAGAGGTTCAGGTTGAGAATTACTGGTTAGGTGTAGGACTCCACAGATGGAGAGGTTCAGGTTGAGAATTACTGGTTAGGTGTAGGACTCCACAGATGGAGAGGTTCAGGTTGAGAATTACTGGTTAGGTGTAGGACTCCACAGATGGAGAGGTTCAGGTTGAGAATTACTGGTTAGGTGTAGGACTCCGCAGATGGAGAGGTTCAGGTTGAGAACCGTAGAGCTGGAAAGATCACACCACAGATGGAGAGGTTAGTTTGAGAACCGTAGAGCTGGAAAGATCACACCACAGATAGAAAGAGGAAGGTTCAGAATTAAACAGGGAGAGAGAAGTTCAGGTTGAGAACCATGGAAAGGTTCAGATTTATCATAACACACAGGGGAAGAAGTTCAGGTTTAGGACACCACCGATGGAGAGTGTCTGATAATAATAATAATAATAATAAAACTTTATTTATATAGCACCTTCCATGCAAAAGAATGCAGCTCAAAGTGCTTAAAGTGTCTGATGGAGAACCATGAAGGTGGAAAGGTTCGGGTTCATCACGATAAGAAGGTTTATAGATTAGAACGAGATGGATTTAAACATTCAATTGTAAGTAAATATCAAAATGTCTTTCACTGAGCTAGTGGGTTTCATTCACAGCGTTGCCTCTCAATTCAAGAACACCTAGCCATTGAAAGCACTTTGAGCTGCATTCTTTTGCATGAAAGGTGCTATATAAATAAAGTTTTATTATTATTATTATTATTATTATTATTGAAACCTGGAGAAGAGTCCACTGTCCACCATAGGCCTCTAATACTTTAATGGGGTTTTAACAGAATTGTACACAAGCCCCAATACTGCATGTGATGACTATAACCACAAGAGGCATATTCTCGTTGAGTCACCGCCTTGGAATTGTCTATTTTAAAAAAGCTTGGGGAGACAAACCGCAAGCATTTCTGTCAAAGCCAGGAATTAAGGAAGTAACTCTGCCTCTCTGCCTGTGTCATCAGCTTAGCTGTTAGAGGCTGTAGACCAATCATAAACCAGCTATAATTCTGACTAAAGCCAAACACACAACTCTCAATGTGTATTGTCCTAAGGGGCTCAACTTGGATTGGCATGAGGGGTACTACTCAGCCAGTAGTTCAGTAATTGTCTGAGTGTTGATGGAACAATGGTGGCTTTAGCTTCGGGGGATTTACAATGGTGAGAGTGTTTCCGTTCAGTGTTAACTGAAGCCATGTGACAGGCCTGTAGCCTGTAGCCGCCGCTAATGTTACGGGTCATGTGCCCCCCCCGTTTGTCTCGCCACAGGCCTGTGCGGAGGCAGTGCCTCGGGTAAAACCACCGTGGCCCGCAAGATCATCGAGGCTCTGGACGTCCCCTGGGTGGTGCTCATGTCCATGGACTCCTTTTACAAGGTGAGAGAACTGGGTCCAGATGCCGGTTCTGTGCCACGCCCTGTGTGTGCCCATGGGAACTGGGTCCAGATGCCGGTTCTGTGCCACGCCCTGTGTGTGCCCATGGGAACTGGGTCCAGATGCCGGTTCTGTGCCACGTCCTGTGTGTGCCCATGGGATTTCCCCCCTTCATATAATTTGGCCTTGTGAGTGATGATGCTTAGGTTATACTTCCACATCCAGTGTGTGTTTTCGTCAGTGTTAGTATCGAGATCACGTGTCTCTCCCACAGGACAAACAGGCTCTACCCGTCGCTGCGAAACCACAAAGCCAAAACAAGAAATAGCAGGCCAGCCTAGCTAGCAGAGGCATTCGTCGTCCTGATTTGACTACACAGGTTTCAGGAAGAGCAAAAACAGCTCTCTGCTCAGATGATGCAGTACAGCCATACAATCAGCCTTTCACAGCGGAGGAGCTCTTGGACCCCATAAGAAACTCTCATGGCTCTCACTGCTGTGGGGCCAGAGGAAATACTTTATCAATTGTTAAAACACTTACCTCCGCTCCGGCGTGTGTTATCTCTGCTCTTGGGAAGTTTTTACATCATCCGGAAGTCAGGAAACGTACCTAGGATCCGGCAGGAAGCAATACATTATACCCATTCTGACACCAGGAAAGGACCATACGGATTCTAGCATTTACCGCCCCCAAAAGCTCTGACAAGTTGTTTTTGTAAAAGCATGGGCAGAATGGTGAATAATAGTGGTCTTGATTGGACACTTGAATCTGAGGATCATTTGCGTGAGAACCAATGTGGTTTGAGACGAGGGAGAGAGCACATTAGATCATCCTATCCGATTAGAGTCCTGTGTACCTGATGGTGTTAACAGAAGGGAATATGTGATTGCTGTCTTTTGTACCTAGAAAAAGCATAAGATACAACATGGCGATATGGCATTCTAAAGGACCTACATAAAATGGGTTTCAGAGGATACTTCCCATTTTCATTTCCAACGTTTTGTCCAATAAACAAGTCTTTCGAATTCACACTCGCAAACAACTGGGAGTCCATCAGGGTGTCGTTACTCTCCTTAGTATTAAAATCAGCAATGCCAGAGTGCCGTCACTCAGAGCTCACCCAAAGGACAAGAACCACCATCAACCTCAACCACACACACACACACACACACACACACACACCACACACACACACACACACACACACTCACACACACACACACACACTCACACACTCACACACACACACACACACACACACACTCACACACTCACACACACACACACACACACACCAACACACCACACACTCACACACACACACACCTCACACACACACACACACACACACACACACACCTCACACACACACACACACACACACACACACCTCACACACACACACACACACACACACACACACCACACACACACACACACACACACACACACACACACACACACACACACACACACCTCACACACACACACAACACACACACACACACACACACACACACACTATTTTTGCAGAACGTCTCATATTTTACTCTCTAAGTGTCACAAGGCCACTCATTTTATTTGTGTTTCATTTTATTCTTTAAGTAGGTTTTTAATAAGGTGCAGCTACAAACTGTTTTAGATTTTATTTTATTTTTGAAGCATCTTGTTTAGATATTTATTTATCTATGTAGCTGTTTATTTATTTATTTCAATTATTAATTTATATCAATTTTACAAAAAAACAATTTTGCCACTGGTGCTGATATGGCATCAAACCAAACTTACTTACCTACCTACTGGGAAACACAAAGTTTGTAAAAGTCCCTGAACCCACACCAGTTTATTTTACTTCCTCTATGAAAAAGCACAACACTCTAAAAAAATGTGTTGCCCTCGATTTTGAGAAAACTCATAATTCACCATAATTTCACCATAATTCAGCATAATTTCACCTCTGTTTGTTGGTGGCCAACCAAGTCATTTTTTTTCAAATTGAAAATCAGGCAA
>NC_045155.1:228320-240820 GCF_900700415.2 Clupea harengus
CTCATCCAGACCAATCAGGACACAGGCGAGCCAGAGGTACACGCCCACCTGCCTCTGACGGGCGCCGTGTTCAGACCGTTCCATAGCGAGAATCTTATGCCAAAGAAACACCATTTTCGAATGTCTTCGCTTTCGCCCGAAACATTTGTTGTCGTTACCAAAATGGATTAAATTACAAATGTATTTGGCACGCTGTCAAACATCATGGCGATCTGTTTGAAATTTTAGCCAGAGATCAAAACATTACCGTATTTGTGCAATGGGAGAGGAAAGCATTTTGACTATTGGAACACAGCTCTGAAAGAAAACTGACTATTGGAACACAGCTCTGAAAGAGAACTTTGACTAAAGAGATGTAGCAGTTACGTCTTTAACCCACTGGCAGGAAATATCGACTGTAGCCCTGTAGCACCCAATATATATATATATAATTGACTGTGGAAGTTTTATATATATATATATATATATATATATATATATATATATACCCACTGAAGTTCACGACATCCAGTATCCAGATATAGGCTATCCTATGGTATAGGCTATGAAGTTATACGCTAATTGTTCAACCCCCCCTTCGTCTACACTGGCAGCTCTTTAGGGGCGTTTTAAAGCCTAGAGGGCTACAATTCTCTTTGCTTTAAAAGAGAACCTTTACTGTTGGAACAGAGCTCTATAAGATAGGGCTGAACGATTTGGGGAAATAATCGAATTGCGATTTTTCCCCAAAATATTGCGATTGCGATTTAATATGCGATTTTTTTGTTTTATCCTAATTTTTTTCCCAACAAATCGTAATGAATGATTTCAATATGACCAACACGATATTAGATACATTTAGTGTAAATTATTATTTCCCACAATTACATTTTTTATTTAACTGCTTATTACAGAATCAAGAACAACAAATCGGTGCATTTAAGTAATTTAAACAAAGTCATTGTAAGAATAAACACAAGGCATGCACTTTTTAAACATTGTGCAAAATTTACCATCTAAAAAAAAAATATATATATATAATTATTTATTATTTTTTTAAGATCACGTTTTTAATCGCGAACGTTGCGGTTAGAAAATCGCGTTCTATCATATCGCGATTAAATCGCAAATGCAATTAATCGTTCAGCCCTACTATAAGAGAACCTTTACTGTTGGAACAGTGCTTTATAAGAGAGAGTGTCACGGAACGAACAGACTTCGAGAATTGGATGATTGGAACAGAGTTTATTGCAAACGGAGACAGCCAGGAACACACAAGACAGACAACAGGTTGCAGACACAGAGATGCTGATACGAACACAGAGAGGCTGCGGGAGAATCCTCAACAACACAGTCTCTACCCTCGGAGGGGCGCAGGCGCGTAGCTCTGCTGGGCACTGGTGGCCCTCGCGATCTAATCGCCGAACTCAATAAAGCAGAGGCAACCTCTGAATGAACCAACTATAAAAGAACAAGCCGTTGCGGCAAACAAAACACGAGTCACACTCGGCTAGACACTTAACTAAACTAAAACTAAGTTTATACCCAAAACAGGAACTAAGGCGAGGAACTAAACTGAAACAAACAATGACTGAAGAGAACGTAATCCTTCTGAAATCCAATGGTTGTTAATCCGTTGAAGTGCGATACCAGACACCTGAGTGAAGGGAGTGTGAGGTAGGGCCTATATGTAAGGGCTGTGACAGGTGTGGGTGATTATGAACCCGGTGAATGTAAACGCGGTGCAGGTGAGTGAGGCTACAGGTGTACGTGATCAGTATTCCGGTGAGTGAAGCGAGAGAGTGGAACAGGTGTATGTGCTTGTGTGATTGGGGACCTGAATGCCGCTGATGAGCGTGCAGCTGGGAGAGTTAGTGAGCTGAAGGGGGCGTGGCCGGAGCGGAGCTCCGCAGGAACCTGACAGAGAGAACCTTGACTGTTGTTAACGGTGCTTTAAAAGAGAACCTTTACTGTTGTTAACGGTGCTTTAAAAGAGAACCTTTACTGTTGTTAACACTGCTTTAAAAGAGAACCTTGACTGTTGTTAACGGTGCTTTAAAAGAGAACCTTTACTGTTGTTAACAGTGCTTTATAAGAGAACCTTTACTGTTGGAACACTGCTTTATAAGAGAACCTTTACTGTTGGAACACTGCTCTATAAGAGAACCTTTACTGTTGTTAACGGTGCTTTATAAGAGAACTTTGATTATTGTTAATAGTGCTTTAAAAGAGAACTTGGATTATTGTTAATAGTGCTTTAAAAGAGAACTTTGATTATTGTTAATAGTGCTTTAAAAGAGAACTTTGATTATTGTTAATAGTGCTTTATAAGAGAACCTTTACTGTTGGAATGCTGACTCAGTGTTTCCTGTGTCCAGCTGCACTATCTGCGTCTGCCCAAAGACCTGAGTGAGGACCACGTTATCCTCATGGACTGCACCGTGTCCACGGGCGCCGCCGCCATGATGGCCATCCGCGTCCTACTGGTGAGTGCCTCCAACCCTATGGCATATATATCATTATTTCAACCGCCCATAAACCACATCATATACGCCTCCAACCCTATGGCTTATATATCATTATTTCAACCGCCCATAAACCACATCATGAGTGCCTCCAACCCTATGGCATATATATCATTATTTCAACCGCCCATAAACCACATCATGAGTGCCTCCAACCCTACGGCTTACAGTATATATCATTATTTCAACCGCCCATAAACCACATCATATATGTCAGCCCTGTGTACTGGATCCCTATAGGACATTCCTTCATGGTAGGCTAAGGTGAATACAAAAAATAAACTCTTAAGCATTGAAACTAACAACTTTTGCTTTTTAGTTAATACAGGCCCTTGTGCCTCTAAAAGAGGGCAATGATGATTGTTATGCTTTGGAGGATGTATAGTAAGTGTGTGTGATTTGTTTGTGTGTGTGTGTGTGTGTGTGTGTGTGTGTGTGTGTGTGTGTGTGTGTGTTTAGGACCATGACGTGCAGGAGGAGAAGATCCTGCTGGTCTCTCTGCTCATGGCTGAGATGGGGGTACACTCTGTGGCCTACGCCTTCCCCGAGGTCAAGATCATCACCACCGCCGTCGACAAGAAGGTCAACGACCTCTTCCACATCATCCCCGGCATAGGTGAGTGGCACTCCGAGAAAAGAAAATCAACACAATTAACAACGAAATATACGTATTTGTGTGTGCGTAGATATTCTTTACTATGATACTAAAAACGAATCTGAAACGTTTCAATTATTAAAATCTCAAAGCGGATCTGCGCACGTTCACCTGCTGTGTAGCTGACTGTGGAAGTTTTTTTTTTTTTGTGCGTGTGTTCTGGAAAAAGTTGTCCGTGTTGGCCATGGAAGGCAGAAAGGCCTATTAATATATATGCATCACTTTCAGGTCTAGTGTGTGTGTGTGTGTGTGTGTGTGTGTGTGTGTGTGTGTGTGTGTGTGTGTGTGTGTGTGTGTGTGTGTGTGTGTGTGTGTGTGTGTGTGTGTGTGTGTGTGTGTGTGCATATTCAAAGGCGTTTCGCTCATATACTCTTCATATCCGTCATGTCAGGTCTTTAAGAGCCCGCAGGTGTGTGTTGAAGCCTCAGGTCTACTCTGTAGCATACGTCACTATTGGGCTGTAGAAGCTCATGGCGTTAGCAGCGGTTACCGGCCCATTATCACACCTTTGCAAAGGCAAGGAAGGTGCAGTGCAGTGGAGATACCTCCCTCGCCGACAGTCACACTGGAAAGGTCCAGAGACTTAACATGTCTGCACCTACCAAATCATTGCAGTTAAATCGTGTGCCCCAGCGTTTCTGTAAGCGCCGACATTTTTTGATGGCGAAAGCACGTAAGATTCCCACCATGTGCTCTTTTTTTTCCATTACTTCACGAAGCACTGAAATTATTAGGAAAACCTGTTTCACTGTTTCTGAGCCCTTTTCCAATATCGAGTTGCAGAAGTTAATGCTGATATTTTTTAGTTTAATGTAAAATGTCACCTTTATTTTTGTGTCAGTGTCACATTGTAAGGTTTAGCTATTTGTTGGCCATATTGTGGTGCCTTCTGTTTTCTGCTCAGTAAAGGCTAACCTTTCTTTGATGGCATAGCTATGAGCGTGGATGAATGTTGGTTCTTAAGAATTAAGCATTAACCCAAGACATTTGATTTAGTTCAAATTCAGTTCAAATATTTCTTTATGTCCTTTAGTTCGACAGGAAATGTGGAGGTGTATATGTGGAATCTCCTTGTTTGTGTGTGTGTGTGTGTGTGTGTGTGTTTTCTCCGTGTGTATGTGTGAGTGTTTTCTCCGTGTGTGTAACGACTTCTTCACTTCTCCTCCTCCTTCGTTGAAGGTAACTTTGGGGATCGTTACTTCGGTACTGATGCTCCCCCCGACTGGAGTGACGAGGAGCTGGACGAGCCCAGTTATTGAGCGACCCATCACCTTGGTAACACAGGGAGCGAGGTTTCTATGGAGAGGGGGGGGCAGGTTCAGCCCCCCCCTGTCCGGCAGCTAGACGGACCCACACCATGGGACCACCACTGTTTCCTGACATCCAGCTGGGAAATACAGGCATGGGTTTGGGCTCGAAACAAAGAACAATCACTCACTGTATACTGTTTTTGCTTCTTTTCACATTTGTGAGAAAAACAAATGTTTTATGAGAAATCTTTGTATATATTTTAAATTTTTACAATCATTGGTGGAAATATATGTTTTTATCTCTGTGGTCTAAAACGGTATCACTTCAAGTGTTTCTTGGCGATGGCGAAGAAGAGAAGTGATGTCTTGCCTTACGCGTTACACAAACACGACGTCTCATCAAAGACTTTTGGAGTGTGGTTTGGAAAAACGAGTGAATTGGCGACTGCTGAATGTCAATCTTTTTTTTTTTTTGGGTTGTTGTAGCTGACTCTTGTTTGAGCTGCATTTTCTGTTGCCTTTTTTTTACATCTCTGAAGAAGTTGACCTTTTTTAGAAGCAGCCGTGCCGTTTGTTGTCGAGATGTGCACAAGAGAGAGGCCTGCTCTCAGCTCTCTGCTCTCGGTGCTCAGACACACTGCTCTCCGCTCTCAGCTCTCTGCTCTCTGCTCTCAGACACACACACACAGACACACACACACTGCGCATTCTTTGAAGGACCTCTTCATGGAAAAAAAAACTTGTGGGCGTCATTTCTTTTACTCCGTCTATGTTGTCCCCCGCACTCACTAACTCACTCACACACTCACTCCCCCTCCCCCACCTATTCAGTCCTGCTGACCACACCACACGACGTTGCAGAAAACACGGGTCTGTAGCGAGCTCAGCCAGCATTTTTCTAAGCAGAGAGGCCAAAGACTGTGTTGTTAGGAGCCACCCGTGGGTGACGTTTAGAAGTAGAAGCTCGATGATTCTGGAGGCAATAAAGAAGATATTGCCACGTGGCGGTTGTTAATTACATCACACTTGCGTTTAAGATCAGTGAGAATCCTGGTGATGTCGTCTACGAGGCTTTTTTTAGTTCATTGGCAAGTTGTCGTCGTCTTTTGTCCTTCATCTACTTATTCGTATTCATATTTTAGGCTGTTGTATATTCTATCCTGATAACACACACAGTAACGTGCTACCTCATGATTGTCTGTGTGTGTGTGTGTGTGTGTGTGTGTGTGTGTGTGTGTGTGTGTGTGTGTGTCTGTGTGTGTGTGTCTGTGTGTGTGTGTGTGTGTGTGTGTGTGTGTGTGTGTGTGTGTGTCTGTGTGTGTGTGTGTGTGTGTCTGTGTGTGTGTCTGTGTGTGTGTGTGTGGTACTGTAATGGGCAGAAGCTCAGGCACACACACACACACACACACATGCAGTCTGTGTCTCACACATATTCGTTCTTCTTTCTGTTGCGCACGCCATCCACTAATCTTGTAATTTATTATTTTGACGAAAAGTCATGCCATCTTGTTCTACCAAATAACAAAAACAAAAAAAGACCTATTAGAGATCTATCACCTTTCTTATAGCTATTTGGGTACTGGATGTCAAGGAAGAAGAAAACCAGTTGTAGCGAGCAAACGTACCTGACCACACTGTGTTTAATTGTTATGGTGTGGCGACCTGCTGACTTGACCATATATGGCATCAACTGATGTGTGTGTGTGTGTGTGTGTGTGTTTCTGTGTGTGTGTGTGAAGCTGCGCAGGAGCCAATCACGTGGCTCGTCAGTGGCGGGTTTTGTATTTCTAGTTAAAATAATTGTTCTTCATGCTGCGACACGTTTTGTTTTTTATTTTATTTTATTTTATTTTATTTTATTTTATTATTTCACCCCAGAAAGCACTTAGGTCTTTTGATTGCATGCACAATGTACATCACGCCGTATGTCTTAGATCGCACTCTTGATGCCTGAGCTCGATCTCTTTTCTTTTTTTCCAGCGAATGTATTACTTTAACCTACGTCAGTTATTTATTTCGAGCTGAAACGAGATTTATCGTGTCTAATCATTTCTTTGTGTATTTGTTCGAGATGCTCGGTTTGTTTGTTTTTTTGCTCCGGCTTTTTTACGGTGCACTAGACAGCAGCGATTGTTCAATCCCCAACACACACACACACACACACACACACACGTGCACTAGACAGCAGCGATTGTACAATCCCCAACACACACACACACACACACACACACACACACACGTGCACTAGACAGCAGCGATTGTACAATCCCCAACACACACACACACACACACACACACGTGCACTAGACAGCAGCGATTGTTCAATCCCCAACACACACACACACACGCACGCACACACACACACACACACACACACACACACACACACACACGTGCACTAGACAGCAGCGATTGTACAATCCCCAACACACACACACACACACACACACACACACACACGTGCACTAGACAGCAGCGATTGTACAATCCCCAACACACACACACACACACACACACACGTGCACTAGACAGCAGCGATTGTACAATCCCCAAAGATGTGCGGACATGCCCCTGCGAAGCTTGGATGCGGAGAAGGAACAAAACAAACAAACAAAAAATGCGGAAATGCCAGCCTCACCAAATCCTACTAACCCACTCTACCAGCACTCTGTACAGTGGGTAGGTGAACTCGACTAACCCACTCTACCAGCACTCTGTACAGTGGGTAGGTGAACTCAGACTGCGCTATGAGAACAGTCAGCAAGGGCGGGGATGGATAGCTGCAGGTGTGTGTGTTATGGCACCAGTTAACCACCACTGTCCAGCGTAAACAGAAAGCTGGTGTGTGTGTGTGTGTGTGTGTGTGTGTGTGTGTGTGTGCAGTGCCTCCTGTTATAGCCAACCGTGTGCAGTGATGTGCTTTCATTCTCTCTCTCTCTGTATTTGCATGGGATGTTTTTGTACTGCAAAAAAAATGGCATCTTAAATAAATTTCATTATTTTATGTATTTCTTTGATGTGTCCCTTTTGTGTGTGTCCCCCCCCCCCCCTAGGAATGTATACTTAGAAAGCACATCTCGGTCTCACTGTTTCACTTCACTACCTGTGCATATCTCTGTTGTGTCCTAGTTAAGTGTGTGTGTTTAAGAGTGTTGTGTCCTGTGTCCTGTGTGTGTGTGTGTGTGTGTGTGTGTGTGTGTGTGTGTGTGTGTGTGTGTGTGTGTGTGTGTGTGTGTGTGTGTGTGTGTGTGTGTGTGTGTGTGCACACATTTTTGTTTTTCCACTGGTAGTTTCATTTTGAGTAGCAAAATTGCTTAGTTTCCTGCACCTTAAATCAACTCATCAACCAACCAGCTTCCAGAAAGGGGTACCACACCATCAGCTCAACAGAACACACACACACACACACACACACAGAGACTTCTCGCATGCAAAGCCACTGAAGTGGGCCTCAGCATATGCCCAATCACTTCCTCAATCACTGGTCACTTATTTTTCCTGAACTTATTCTAGCTCTGAGCTAGTTGCATTATGGGGGGTTCCAGGGTGAGGAAGAGAGTGTGTGTGTGTGTGTGTGTGTGGGGGGTGAGTGTGTGTGTGTGTGTGTGTGTGTGTGTGTGTGTGTATGGTGTGGTGTGTGTGTGTGTGTGTGTGTGTGTGTGTGTGTGGTGTGGTGTGGTGTGTGTGTGTGTGGAGACGACACGACACGTCTTGCCTTTGTCTGCACCTTTTGTTCGAGACAGGAGGAGAGGAGAGAGATTCATTCACACTGCCAGAACACACAGGAAGGATACTGTGGTTGTCCTCATGGTATGGAAACTAGCCTCGATATATTTCATCATTTTCCATAATTAGCTTCGAGACTCGAAGCAGAGTGAAACCTGAAAAAAAAGAAAAACTTAAGATGAAGTTGAATAAATTGGTAATTAAAACGATGATGTTCACCTTTGAGCCCACAAACCTATTTTTGTCAGGGTTGTGTTGAGTTTGTCTGGCTTGTTAAAGATGTTTTATTGTTTGTTAGCTCCAAGAATAATATTGCATTTAACTCTTCACAAAGAGCAGAGATTATTTTTGTAGCTCACCCTCGGCTGCAGTTGCCATGTAATTAACTCAATATGAAGTAGGTGTGATGCCCTTCTTTTATTTTCGCTTCAGTGAAATATTTTGCTGCAGATAGAAATCTCACTTTATCTGCATCAACACAAACCAGTGCCCTCAAAATATGCAAGAGTGCAAGATAAAATACACTTGTGTATACAAAATGATCTACCTCACAACATTTACTATTTGTGCACAACAATGATATGTAAGTGTATGAGTGAGCTAAATTTGGCTTTTTTTTTTTTTCAAATGGCCCTCGATATTTGAGATGTCATGGAAAGTTTACCACGAGCGCGATCAGGCTGACAAACAGGAAGAAGACTAGCGCTCATATGTGGCAGAGCCTGCATCCCCTGAGCCATAGGAGAGTGGCTGGTGTGCTCAGAGGCGTGTGTGCATGCGTGTGTGTGTGTGCGCGGGTGTGTGTGTGTGCGCGGCATCTTATTCTTCACAAGCCTACATCTGACAGAGGAGTGCAGGAGAGGGAGTTGCCGATATTTTTTGGCAAAGACGTCCTGTCCTGCCAATCAAGAATGGACCCTTCTGTCTGTCTCTCTCTCTCTCTCTCTCTCTCTCTCTCTCTCTCTCTCTTCACTTGCTCTGTGTCGTTCTATCTCTCGCTTTCAGTATCACGCTGTCTCTGTCTCTCTCTATTTTCCCTCTCTCACTCTCCTCCTTTCTCTTATTCTCTCTCTCTCTGGACCGAGGACCAGCCAGCTACAGGTGTGTACTGGGGTGGGAGAGAGCCGGGCCACCATCTCTCCCCCTGGCCTTTTTTTATACACAATAAGGCTGAGACAGACGGAGTAAAGTGTGTGTGTGTGTGGGGGGGGGGGGGGGGGGGGGGCAGGAGGGCAGACCAGGGTAACTTTTGAGCTATCTGATGTTTATTTGACACGTGGCGGCGTGGTTGGGGCTTCAGGCTTGGGCCCCGGCAGGCTTTAAGCGCTACAGGGAGAGAGAGGGAGGGAGAGAGAGAGAGGGAGGGAGGGAGAGAGAGAGAGAGGGAGAGAGAGAGAGGGAGAGGGAGGGAGAGAGAGGGAGAGAGAGAGGGAGGGAGGGAGAGACGCCGCCGTCGAGCTTTAAGGGCTCCAGGGGCCTCTGGATGCCATCCGACGACCTCCTCAATTATTCAGCCCTGGAGAAGAAACTGCATTTCAGGTTTTCTTTTTGTTATTTTTTTTTTTTCTTTTTTGCCCTTCTCTCATTTATCACCCGCACTTCAGAGCCTGGCATAGCAGGCAGAGAGAGAGAGAGAGAGAGAGGGAGGGAGAGATGGGGAGAGAGAGAGAGAGAGAGAGAAGGGAGGGAGAGAGAGGGAGAGAGAGAGAGAGAGGGAGGGAGAGAGCGAGAGAGAGATGGAGAGATGGGAGAGAGAGAGAGAGAGAGAAGTGAGGGGGGGTGCTGATGGGCCCCGGCGACACTGAGGACTGGAGTGTTAACACTGCGAGTGCATGCATAATTGGGCGACTGATGAGCACAGTGGGGTTTGATTTGTATGGAGCTGCGAGGGCCACGCGTGCATTAAGCCTCGCCGCCACGGCTCCTCGTTTCTCTCCGTCTCTGAGTGCGCATAATAGAATAATGGACAGCGTCTGCTGGCAAAGCTCAGTAGAGTTGCCATTTACTATTGTTATTTGCCCCTCTGGGTCTCGGGAGCCAAGCTTGACGTTATTAACCGACATGAAAGTAGACTCTTGCATTCACTTCATTCTTTCAAATCGTACAGTATGTGCCATAAAATCTGGGGTGTTGTACATTAAATTAATTCTCAGAGGATTAGTAAATATTTCAATGGCCATTTCTTTTCTTCCTACTCTTTTATAAGTGTTTGTTTTTGTAATTGATTTAACACTGCATGAGACACAGTCATGTCTCCAGACAATGTTCTGCCGCTATTTTTTAATTCGAGCATTACCTTTGTTGTGTTAACTGAGAATGTATAATGCTGATAAATACTTTGTCAAAAAAAAAAAAACAGAATGATGTGATTTTGCTCCTCTACAGTTTTACTAGAAAAGGTTTACATCTTGAATATGGCTTGAATAGCTTTGCAGTTCTCAATGAAAGTTTCATTTTTGTGCTGGTGTCCTGTCCTGCGATGTTATTGGCTGTCACTGTGTAAGGGTTGAAGAAGTGAGAGATCAGGCATCCTGTGTGGTGTATGTTTTTTCTACACATGGTCAGGCCTCTGCTGCTGGGTGAGTAGGCTGCCTTCTGCTCAATGCCCGGCCTCAACAGCAAGCCCTCTAATTGCCTGATGACCTACAAGAGAGAGAGTGGCCTTGAGCGGCCGGTGGGTGTTTTAGCTGTTGGATACGGTGGCGTGTGCGGGCGGGCGGACATCTTTTGAGCGGCGCTTTCAAGGACTGTCCATCCTGAGAATGGTGAAATGTCTCAGGCACAATCTCAGGTTCGTCAGCCCATGAAACGCTGCTTTCCTAACTGCCGATCGATTCCGGACTGGTTTCAAGGGAATGATTTTGAAATGACATGCGTTTGTGGTCATGCTGATCCAATTGTGAACGGCCAATGTTTACCAATGCATTTGTTTATGTGTTTTGTTTATGAGCTACTACGCATTGGCAAGTCAAATTGTACAGGAATGAATTAATAAAAAAATCCAAGTTGTGTATAAGAACATTTGAGTGGACTGATTGGTTTTTATTAAGATTAATGCACACAGACATACACAACAGCCGGAATAGATGGATCCTGCTTTCCGTATTATGCGTACAATAACCGGCTATTTTTCATTAATAATTCACCACTTGTGTGAGGAGTGCATTTGTAATGAATGGGATCTTGACTGTTGATAAGATTAACCTTGTCTTTGCAGTGAAAGGGGTGACTCATTTTCACAGTCGATATTTCTAGTATTAATGGTCAGTGTGACAAAAGTAAAGATCCTTGAAGCGTATTTTTTTCACTGTTGTGTTTCCAAAAGCTTCCAAAAAAAAGTGGTCTTGTGGCTCAACTTACCCCATGTGAGGGGGTCCGTGATCCAGCTGAGAAAAGAGTTACTAACTATTATATTAACCATATCTTAAAGTATAACTCTAAATATAATTATTAATAATTACATCCCTTATTCTGCTGATTTGATTTGGGTTCATGAAATAAATACTACAACTCGTTTGTCTTCAGTTCTAAAACCTGAAGATGGTTTGCCGAAGTCTCTAGGATTGAGAAATAGATATGGAGGTATTAAAATTGAATGAACCTTAAATTCGTGCACAGATCATTTGTTTTGCTCTTTCAGTGTAGACTCTCAACTGTATGTTTGGCAAAATAGCGAACGTGTTAGCCTATACACATAACATAAACACCAACATCTCACATAAGGTTCTCAATATTCGTATAATCGCAAACTTTGTAACCAATGACAAACACGTAGGCCTACATGTCATGGAAAATGCTAGAGTGATGCTTCTGTCATCCACGAGGAGGTACAGCAAGACTAGGCCTACTATTTCATGACTATGGTATGGAGCCCCTATCTGTGTTTTCTGTAATGATGTGGCATGACAGCTGTTACATCTAAATATTACATATACACCAGATACATAATGTCAGTTATTCATTGTTAGGACGCGACCCTGATTTAAACACCAAATATTTGACTTAACTTCATGTAAACACGAGGGGGATAAGATGACCCAACGGTTGAACTTACCCCCAAGGCTCTGGCTCATTTTGCCCCACAGCTACCATTTAAGGAGAAGTGCTTAGTCTAGACTTTCGCTAATTAACTAACATGTTTTTACACGCGGCCAGTTCATCAACAGTCCATAGCTACTTGAAACTTTTTACTTGTGAAACTAGATAAAGATAACGCGATCAATCACTTCAGATGTGAGACTAAGTAAGCCATAGGCTACCTGATACACCCAAACAACATTGACAGGCAAAACAAAGTTTATTTTTGTTTTTGTATGGTTTTTTTTTTTTCATCCACAGTTATTTGTTCCACAGCAAGATACAAAT
>NC_045155.1:250820-253320 GCF_900700415.2 Clupea harengus
GGGAGAGAGAGAGATAGAGAGAGAGGGGAAGAGAGAGAGAGAGAGAGAGAGGGAGAGAGAGAGAGAGACTGAGAGAGAGAGGGAGAGAGAGACTGAGAGAGAGAGAGAGAGAGAGCGAGGGGAAGAGAGAGAGAGAGCGAGAGAGAGCGAGAGAGAGAGAGAGAGAGAGCGAGTCAAAGAGAGAGCGAGGGGAAGAGAGAGAGAGAGAGAGAGAGAGCGAGTGAAAGAGAGAGCGAGGGGAAGGAAAAAGGGGACAAGGAGATAAAGATGGAAAGAATGACAAAGAGGAAAAACTGGAGTAGGAGAAAAGAAGAGAAGAGAAGAACGGAGAGAGCGAGAGAGCGTGGGCCTGAGAGAGGTCTGGAGGGGATTTTTATTAGAGATTTGATTGGGTCAGATTGAATTGGATTGGATTGGTCAGATTGGTGGGCCTGATAGCTACTGGGAAAACCCTGACCACTGGCTTCTTGGTGTTTCCCAAACCAGAAACACACACACGCAGGGGACCGTGAGTGGGGAGGATGCGTTCATTCCTGAGAAGTTTTTTGGGGTTTTTCTCTGTATTTCTCTTTCTAGTCTACACAGAGTGTGCCAGTTCCTCTACTGTCAGCTACACGATGACACTGTGTGTGTGTGTGTGTGTGTGTGTGTGTGTGTGTGTGTGTGTGTGTGTGTGCTCGCAGAAGTGGAGCTTGTGACCCGGGCGCTCTCGTGGCTGAAGGTGCCCCCTTTCCCTGGGGGTCAGGAGGTCATTTGTTCTGTTGTGGGAGTGTGTGTCACCCCGCCCGCCCCCACCCCCACCCCTGGGGTCACCAGGGTTCAAACGCAAGGGGTTGGCGGGGGGCGGGGGGGGGCCGGGGGGGCGCGGGGGTGCGGGGGGGGTGTCATAAACGAGAGGGCAGAATGATGAGCTTTAACTCTTTCTTCTCCGGGAGGAGGAGGAGATGAAGACATTGAGACCCCACGGCAGGGGGACTCGGTGGAGGGTCAAAGGTCATGCTGTTGAAACTCCTCCCGACGCGCACACACAGACACGCGTGCCTACACACACACACACACACACACACACACACACACACGAACAAATACTCACAAACTCTCTCTTTCTCTCTCATACACACACACACAAATACTCACATACTCGCTCTCTCTCTCACACACACACACACACACACACACACATACTTACTGGATTGATATGAAAAGCCTTTGAAAATGATCACACAGTAATTATCATGGTTAGAATATTTGTTCTACCAGCCTCTAGTTCTTCCATGAAACAAGACCAAGCAAGGCATAGATGCTGTCTGTATGCTTGGGGGTGGGGATGGGGGTTTGGGGGGGGGGGGGGGGGGCTGCAGCATTTAGGTTTTTGTTATAAAATAAATAAATAAATACAGGGAGACGACCTAGAAGCTTTTTATGCTCCCCCCCGACATCATTAAAACAAGCAGAGTAGTGTTCGTGTGTGTGTGTGTGTGTGTGTGTGTGTGTGTGTGTGTGTGTGTGTGTGTGTGTGTGTGTGTGTGTGTGTGTGTGTGTGTGTGTGTGTGTGTGTGTGTGTGTGTGTGTGTGTGTGAGTAGTGTTCGGGAGTCGGGAGGCTGCATCAAGAGGGTGACCTCCACAATAAGACGATGTTTTTGCTTCAGGGAAGAGAAGGTCGGTTTGTACTCGCCGCCTCCTTTTTTCCCTTCCAAGTTCCAAGGGAGTAAATGAGATTTAGAGGGGGGCGAAGGAGTAAGGGAGGGGAGAGAGAGAGAGAGAGAGAGAGAGAAGAGGAGGGAGAGAGAAGAGGAGGGAGCGTGATGGAGGGGTTAGGGTGAAAGGGGGGATAAAAACGAGTCCTGTTTTTGAATGTGGACAGACAGAACATGACATTAAAATATAGAAGGCAGAATTGAGTTGAGCTCGGACAGCCTGCGGTTTTTTTTAAACTACAAGAAAAGGTAGCTGAAGGAGGGAAGAAAGGCAGCCAGAGAGAGAGAGAGAGAGAGAGAGTAGGAGAGGAGAGCAAGAGAGAGGGGAAGAGAGAGAGTAGGAGAGGAGAGAAAGAGAGAGGGGAAGAGGGAGAGCTGGAGCAAATGAGAGAGAGAGAGCAAGGGAGAACGAGAGAGAAAAGAATAGGAATGAGAGAGAGAGAACAAGAGAGCCAGAGAGAGTGGGAGTAAGAGATACCAAGAGAGAGAGAGAGAGAGACAATGAGAGAGAGAGAGAGAGAGAGAGAGACAATGAGAGAGAGAGAGAGACAGTGAGCGAGAGAGAGAACGTGAGAGTGAGAGAAGTGCTTGTTAAAGCAGCCGAACACAAGGCAAGCCCTTGGTCTGTCTGCTCCGGCGGGGGAGAGAAGGTCACCTCTGGCTCAAGTGTGTGTGTGTGTGTGTGTGTGTGTGTGTGTGTGTTACCGGGGAGAAAACCAGGCCTTGTGGTCTGAGGCGCGGGCTACAGCCGGGGAGGAGGAGGCGGCCCCGGAGCAGGAAGGGGAGCAGGGTGCAGCCACGG
>NC_045155.1:260820-263320 GCF_900700415.2 Clupea harengus
GAATTCTCACGCTTCGAGCTGTCAGTGATCTCTCTGCCGTGTTTGGAAGTATCCGTTCCTTGCGGTCGGGGGTATTTAAATGAAAAGCCCTCTGCTTAGCAGGCAAGGGCTTAACCCCCCCTTCGCCTCCCCTCGGTTAACCTCCAAAAGGGGAATTTCTCCAGCTGGAAATTTCTGCTGCGTCAACACCCAGTATACTAGACAAGGAAGGGGAATTTTAAGGGCTCATTTTAATTTTGGGGGGTGTTTGTACTGTTCTTAAATCTTGCTCTTTGCGAGCCGTCCATCACCGACACTTCTCAAGGTTGGAAAGTGCGGAGAGAAGTGTCACACTCCGGGGGGGCTATTCGCTCAAGTATTAAGAATGTCATGCCTAACAGCGCGGCTTTATTCTGCGTGCATGTCTCTCTCTCTCTTTCTACTGTCTGCCCCCTTAAGCTGGTCAGTTCCGTCTTCCTCCATTTTCTGCCTAGCTCACCGATGGGGTAGTAAGGGGAGCAAGCCCTCTTGTGTCGACGCGCTTGACAACACGGCGTTTACACCACTTCAGGTGCGACGTCAACAAAAACTCCGGCGCATTTGACGGCTTAATACAGGCCATTTAAAGAATGTGTCATTCTGCGAGACGATGAGACGTTTTCCCAGCACTGCTCGCGATTAGTGTATGTTTCTAACAAAGCGAAATTGCAATTTAAATCAGCCGGAACCGTTCTCTTTTACAATGTTACCCGAGTGCAGGTGCACGCGACAGTAGATTATTCAAGAACTTCACTCGTCTCTGGACTATTGTTTTATCTTTGTAACAAGTTGTTCGTCTGGCAGAGCTATGTAGGTAATAGTCGACAGTGGACATTTGGATATCAGCATTGTAAAACTCGTCTGTCTTTGTTTCGCTGTGCTAGTTCCTAGCTGCGCCCTGAAATATACTGCAAAAGCACGGTCGTGAGGAATGCGCGAAAAATATGGCCACAAATGTTGGACGTCAGAAGCGTCTCTTAGCTTACGACAGACTGCTGTGTCCAGGCAATTAACCCGAGTGGCGGAACCTTCTTTTAGAATTGTGCTGTTACTGTTGCCGTTCCACACGTAGTCGATAGGATTAGGCGTATGGCTACACACAAACAATCCTAAAACAAGTCATCCGTTTAAGGGGAGTAACCTTAATTAGTCTGCGTAGACCTGTACTGTTAGGGAGAAGTACTTTAAGTGTCTCGCAGAATAAGGACATAAAAGTTCAATGTTTTGTCCTGTGTAACTATATTAATGCCATTTCAAGGATGTCAGTTTTCACAGACAATGCCTCACCCAAACTTATTAAAGTTCAGTATAAGACTGGTCCTAGGACATAACTGGACTATAAAGAAGGGTTTTTGGGGGGCAACTTTTAGGTCGGCTGTGTTACCTCATATAGACACTGTTTCAGCCTTCTGCATAGGTATCTGGCTTTCAAGCCAAAGGCAGGTGTGTGAGCCCACCGGCACAAAATGAGAAGTATAGAAAGTGCAGACTTTGCCCCCTTTCCGTTTCAGACTGATATGTAATGCATAAAGCCAAGTGGGGAATCCCAAAATGAAGTCAAGGTAAACTTTTACCAGTTGGCATATTTGGCTGGGCATATGACATATTATTGCTGTCATACTCCACTGTCATTTACACACACACACACACACACACACACACACACACACACACACACACACACACACACACACACACACACACACACACTTTTCATGTCCTTTTAGGCCAGCTGACGTCTCCAGTCTTGACTGGTGTAGTGGAAATGGAAGCTGGAATTTGTTTATTGGTAAGCACTGAGAGTGTATGTGGTCACAGGGTGCGTCTAGTTGGATGTTTGGTGTGTGTGTGAGTGTGGAGGGGTCACGTGGTGCATCTAGTTGGATGTTTGGTGTGTGTGTGTGTGTGTGTGTGTGTGTGTGTGTGTGTGTGTGTGTGTGTGAGTGTGTAGAGGGGTCACGTGGTGCATCTAGTTGGATGTTTGGTGTGTGTGTGTGGTGGGGTCATGGCATGTGGAGAAAGTGGCGTGTGTGAGGGCCAAGCCTGAGGCCTGAGCCTCCTCCACCCCACCGGCCCCAACCTGTCGGTGTTGACATCCTCTCAGGTGTGGTTGTGTTGTGTCAACAGTCACCAGGGAGACGGGGGACGTTTTTATTATTTTCCTTTCTCTTCCTCTCTCTCTCTCTCTCTCTCCCTCTTTCTCTCTGTATTTCCCCCTTTCTCTCTCTCTCTTCCCCTTACCCCCTCCCCCCGCTCTCTCTTCCCCTCTCTCTCTCTTCCCCTCTCTCTCTCTCTCTCTATTTCCCCCTCTATCTCTCCCCCCCCTCTCTCTCTCTCTCTTCCCCTACCCCCCCTCTCTGTTTCTCTCTCTCTCTCTCTCTTTGTCACTCTCTTTTGGTTTTCTGTCACTCTCTCTTTGTCTGACTGTTTGTTCTCCTTTTCTCACTCTATCTCTTTTTTTTCTCTGTCTTTCTTTCCATTG
>NC_045155.1:270820-273320 GCF_900700415.2 Clupea harengus
CAGGTAGCCTCTAAGTGAGGCACAGAACACTGATATCTCTCTCTCTCTCTCTCTCTTTCTTTTTTTTATGTATTTTTTTTTTGGTCCGCAGTTGCCAAAGCAAATGGCGGTGTGATTGTCTGTCTGATCTGCATTAGTCTATTATCATGGGGGCTGGAAAGGCATTCGGGAGTTCATCAGAAAAGTGCTAAAGTGCTGTTAACAAGGCCTGTTTAACATTCAAGCTTTTCCCTGCTCAACATACAATTATTCGGCTCCATCGCTATTAGTGCAGCGGGTTTGTGCTGTGGCTTCCTAATTGAGTTGATTTAACGTATGCGAGATCAACTTGTTTTCATTAATTAATCGTGTCACGAAAGTGCCGTTCGGATGTGGAGCAGGCATGCAGTGTGAACGGTGTTTTTGTTCTCTAAATGTTCTTGCCTGATGTGTGAAACAGTGTAAATGTGTAAAACTCCGAATGAACAGTATTTTTTGTGGCAGGAGGTTTTGCCGTAAATGAGGGTTTTCCAGCGCTGTGGGTTGTGAGGTGGGTGAGGTAGGTGACATGTCCATCCTGGTGTCAGTCAAGCCCTGGTGGAAAAACCGAGTCTCGCAATATATATAACGACTGCAGTTGCCCACACTGCAGGCAGCCAATCAGGGTACATCCAGGGCACATCTTTTAGCGACATTCGGGACTTTTTTGCGGGGACTTTTCCCTTCTGCTGTCAAACCTCAGCGTCTCGTCTCTCGCCTCCCTTATGTCACCTTTTAAAAGACGTTTAGTGTCTAATAGGAATAGTATCGGTGCAGCCTTTTGCGCAGGTGTTGAGCAAATGATGTTATTATGAAATTGTGTCCAGAGTCGGGACACCGTGGTATACCTTCATGGTCCAATTGTGAGAAGCTCCTGGAAGACGGATATAGAGTGATCCTGTTTTCTTCACCATATATGGCCCCAGCGTTTCTCTCATCCTCACGAAAGAGACGAGAGCTTCTTTACTAACACACACACACACACACACACACACACACACACACACACACACACTCACAGTATTAGGAAGCAGTTGGTGTTTGTGCTCCACGGGTATCAGACCCATCACCTTGTTAGCACCTTACACACACACACTTTATCAGCCGAGCCACACGAGAAAGAAGTGGTGAATCTGGGCTCTGTCCCCCCCCACCCCCTCAAACCGCCCCACCCTCCGTCCCTGCGGGGGGGGGGGGGGCGGGGGCAAAAGTGGGACAGGCGGCCCTTGTGGCCTACCCAGCTCCCACTTTCATTTGTGCCGCGCCAAAATAAGAGCGTCAATCCCTCAACAGCTCCAGATTCCATGCCATGCCCCTGCGCTGGCACCGTAGGCCCTGACGACCGTGCCCTGACGACCGTGCCCACAGTGCCCACAGGGGCTTCAGAGCCGAACGATCCTAGCCTGAATCATTTTTTTCCCTGTCTGTCTGTTTTACCCAATTTCGTAAATAAAACATTTTGGGGAGAAAAAACATAGGTGGCCATAAGAGGACATTATTCCATCTTCCCCTGTTTTTGTTTTCCAACTTTTATCCCAAACTTGTGTTGGATGTGCACCCCGTTTTAGAGCTCTTTCCTTCGTGTGGTGCGATGCACAAATCATACCACGCAGCTGGGAAAGAAAAGTGTTAACCCCCCCATAACCATTGGCCTGATTCCCATAGAGCACACACACTTATTAACACAGACACTTATTAACACAGACACTTATTAACACACACACACACTTATCAACACACACACACACACTTATTAAACACACACACTTATTAACACACACACTTATTAACACACACACACACTTATTAAACACACACACACACACACTTATTAACACACACACTTATTAACACACACACTTATTAAACACACACACACTTATTAAACACACACACATTTATTAACACACACACACTTATTTAACTCACACACACTTATTAACACACACACACACTTATTAACACACACACTTATTAAACACACACACACACTTATTAAACACACACACATTTAT
The DNA here is from genome assembly GCF_900700415.2 of Clupea harengus. Lineage (NCBI taxonomy): Eukaryota > Metazoa > Chordata > Actinopteri > Clupeiformes > Clupeidae > Clupea > Clupea harengus. The sequence goes on from NC_045155.1 coordinate 272,854, forward strand.
TAACACACACACACTTATTTAACACACACGCACTTATTAACACACACACCTATTAAACACACACGCCTATTAAACATATACCTATAATGCAAGTTATTTTGTATAACTGAAGAAACACACATGTTTGATCTCATGGATTTATCTTTCATATTGGAATCAGCGATCCAGCGTTGTCATGATGGGGTGTTAGGCCATGGGCGTGTGAAACTGCCAGTGTCACATCCCATCATTGTGGTCAGAGAAGTGTGTGTGTGTGTGTGTGTGTGTGTGTGTGTGTGTGTGTGTGTGTGTGTGTGTGTGTGTGTGTGTGTGTGTGTGTGTGTGTGTGTGTGTGTGTGTGTGTGTGTGTGTGTGTGTGTGGTTCCTCCGAAAACTGGGTGCAGGTGTGGAAAATGGTGCAAAACTCTGCAAAGAGCGTTTCTAACGTTCCCATTCCTGTCATAGCTAGTCACCCTGTGTGGGGTGAG
>NC_045155.1:285918-288418 GCF_900700415.2 Clupea harengus
AATTGGAAGGCGACCAAAAGCCATTACCCAGAATGCATCTCCTGTCACACTCACTCTGTGCCGCGCGGCCCGTCTCTCAAGCCAAGGTGTGTTTGTCCGAGTTGACAACGGGAGACGCGGCGGATTTATTTGATCTTACAAGCCATCAGGTTCAGAATAACTTTCCCAAACATGACCTGAAGTGTGCCGGCCCCGCAGCAAACGCTGCTGTCACTTCGGCCAACGGCAGCTGTCTGGCTCCGCGCGCCCCGATCCGAGCTGACAGGCCCCGGCGCTCGCAAAAACAAATCACAGCTCCGTTCGGTAACACTCCGCGTCCCCCCGATTTATCCCCCAACCCGAGACACACACACACACACACACACACACACACACACACACACACACACACACACACACACACACACACACACACACGCGCGCGCGCGAGGCTGCAGCAGCCACCGCTCGCCTAATGCACTGCACAGGGCTTCAAGGAGGTGAGAGAGGGGGAGAGAGAGGGAGAGAGAGGGGGAGAGAGAGAGAGGGGGAGAGAGAGAGAGAGAGAGAAGGGGAAACAAGGAGGGGGTGGAGAGGGAGAAAGAAGAATTACGAAAGAGAAGTGGGTTGTAGGGTGAAGCGAAGGAATAGGGGAGAGAGGGTGGAGGAGAGAAGAAGAGAGGGGGGAGAAACTGGGCAGAGTAGAAGAGAGGAGAGAGTGAACATGGAGAGAGCAGGGAGAATAAGGGGTTATGTAGGCAGAGAGAGAGAGAGAGAGAATAAGAACTGAGTGGAGAGAGAGAGAGAGAGAGAGAGAGAGAGAGAGAGACAGAGAGAGAGAGACAGAGAGAGAGAGAGAGAGAGAGAATAAGAACTGAGTGGAGACACAGAGAGAGAGAGAGAGAGAGAGAGAGAGAATAAGAGCTGAGTGGAGAGAGAGAGAGAGAGACAGAGAGAGAGAGAGAGAGAATAAGAACTGAGTGGAGACACAGAGAGAGAGAGAGAGAGAGAGAGTGACAGTTTCTATGGAGGCTGCAGCAGTTGCTAGTGTTGTGAATGTCTGGTGCGTGGTGGTGTTGTGCTGTTGTTGTTGTTGTTTTGCTCTGTATTGTGCGCTGGCCTTGCTTCTCCCGTGCAGCTCCGTGTAGAGTGTCAGCATCACAATGCTTCGCCAGGGCCACGGGCGTCTCGTCTTTTTGTCTGCAGGCACAAGCCTCTGTCTCCTTCATTTGCTCTGTCCTCCTTTGCCCATTGCCCCCCCCCCCCCCCCCCACACACACACACACCCCACCCCCCGTCCCCCGTGAGTGACTCCAGAACAATTAACTGCCGGTGCGGTTTAATCAGGTCATCCGCTGCTCCGCTTTAATTGATCACGGCAGAGGTAGACGTTGTTCAGGTGTCCATTGTTCAGCTCATATTATTGTGGACTTTTTGTTGTCGTTGTCGTTGTCGATGTTGTTGTTGATGTGTGTGATTGTTTCCCTCAACCCACACGCCCTCCGATGTTTATTATCTGTTCAATAAAATCATCCCAGGCATACTTGAAACACTTCTCCTCTCTCCCTTTTCTCAGTTTTGTGTGTGTGTGTGTGAGAGTGTGTGAGAGTGTGTGTGTTGTTGTTGTTAAATGGTTGCATTTAATTACCGTTTGTCAGTTAGTGGAGTGATCAAGTGGAAAATGGGTCTGCCAAATAGACGATTTATTTTGGAGAGTGAGGGTGAGGGCAGGGGACCAGTAGAGAGCCAGCAGCAAGCCTTCAGAGCAGAGGGGGTGTGTGAGTGTGTGTGTGGGGTGTGGGGTGTGTGGGGATTAGCTGAGAGAAATCAAGAATGATTTCTCTGACATATGCCCCACTTCCAGGCTCCTTTCTGATTTGTTTTGTGAGGGGGAGATGGAAAGCTACAACAACCACACTTTGCCTTTTCCGTTTCCCCTTTCCCCTCCACACACTGTAGCCTTAGAGTACACCGTTTTCAGTTCAGTAAAACTGGTGTTACAGATCTTACAGAGCGCTTTGCGCCCACGGTGGAGTGGTATGAGTAATGCCCACCTGAGAGTGGAGACTGGTAGTGGTCAGTGAAGTACCAACTGATTAAACATGAGAAGCTTGAGAAGGGTTGGATGTGTGTTACAGATCTCTGGTCTTAGCCCCTCACTAGTACTGCTCGACCCTGCTTCTTTATTCCATGGCACCAGCTATCTCTTCCTGTTAAGGAATACATTTAGTGGAAAGTGTAAACACACACAGCGTGCACAGCCCCCCCCCCCCCCCCCCCCCCCCAAAGAGATGATCTGGTCCACCTAGTAAACGGTATTCATGCAGTGCGTTCACCAAACTGCATCGTGTGTATATTACATGTGACAAGAGAGACACAAGATCAGATCACAACAAAGATGGTATTTTATCAGCAAACTCTGTGCCGGGTGAGATCTCAGTGATTTTTATTTATTGATATCCACACACAGATGGCATGCCAAAAGTTTTCAACTACTCAACTGTGTGCATAAAAAAAAGCA
>NC_045155.1:295918-298418 GCF_900700415.2 Clupea harengus
TGTGTGGTGTGTGTGCTCTCTGTAGGTCTGGACTGTGTGCGTATGTGTGTGTGTGTGTGTGTGTGGGCTGTTATTGTGTGTGTTTTCTGTGTGGATGTGTGTGTGTGTGTGTGTGGTGTGTGTGTGGGGGGGGGGCTGTTAGTGTGTGTGTTTTCTGTGTGTGTGTGTGTGTGTGTGTGTGTGGGGGGGGGGGGGGCTGTTAGTGTGTGTGTTTTCTGTGTGGATGTGTGTGTGTGTGTGTGGGTGTGTGTGTGGACGGCTGGCTGTGGCATGACACTATTTTAGAAATGGGTTCACGCAGAGACACTGTCCTGATCTCGGCATAAACATCTGTTAGAATATTGATGCTTTTCCTAAAAGTCGTCTCTCTTAAAAACATCTGTTTTAGAACGTAATGTTATTATGAAATGTGGATCTCTCTGGCCAGAGCGAGAGTTCACAGTGGCTGGCTCTACAGACAAGACACCATATAGTGTGCGTGCGTTTGTGTGTGTGTGTGTGTGTGTGTGTGTGTGTGTGTGTGTGTGTGTGTGTGGTGTGTGTGTGTGTGTGTGTGTGTGTGTGTGTGTGTGTGTGTGTGTGTGTTGTGTGTGTGTGTGTGTGTGTGTGTGTGTGAAAGACTGTGTTTCCTGCAGTCATCCTAATGACTTTCATGGCATCCCTTATTACAGTTATTACTGTGGTTTGGATGCGTGTCTATCCCAGAAATAGAAAACAGGAATGTTTTACAAGCAGAAGGAACACTTACACTCCCCTGCCCAACGATCCCAAAGATTGCGTTGAATTCATCAGAAAATATCAGCAGAATATGTTGATGTTGATGTTGATGTTGATGTTGACAAATATAATGATGATGACCGATGACATAAGCTCACAAGTTTCCATCACACATTGTGTGTGTGTGTGTGTGTGTGTGTGTGTGTGTGTGTGTGTGTGTGTGTGTGTGTGTGTGTGTCCATAGCACATTCATAGCATTTGTGAATGAAGTGGCATGCAATTAAAGAGTTATACTTGATGGTGATACCTACCTGCTGCTAATCTGTACAAAAAGCAGTTATAGAGACCGTATAACCTCTGTGATTTCCCTGCCCCAAACGCTCTGGCTATAGTCTCTAGTCTCTGTGAGATATGACACATCGCAGGGACAGGCTCCTTTAATCCCCGAGCCCTGTCTGAAGGATTTGTGACATATTATGTCCCAAAGACCTTTGTCTCCTGCCAGTCATGTGCTAAATATTTGGGTTGACAGGATTCCAAACTGCACAAAAACAAGCTTTAAGTCTTCCATTTCTTAAAAACTGTTCCATCTCATTGGGGAAAAAAAAGAAAAAAAACAGGCCTTCATGACATCCAGTGCTTTGCCCAATATGGTAGACATCAAGTCAGTCAAGGGGCCATGTCACGGCTCGTGACGTTTTGATGAGAGGTGTGACACTCTTGTCTGACAGGGCTGTGTGTGTGAGTCATTCGAAAGAAACAGGGAGTTATGTCTCAGATATGTCTCGTCTCATTCGAGGGAAACGGGAGGTATTCTTCTCAGATATGTATCATCTCATCATCTAATGGAGACAAGACATACTTCACAGAATATGTCTTATCTCGGTTTGTGATCCACGAGGCCTTTCATCTATAGCTGATTGAGTTGAGGGGAAAGTAATGGTAGAAGAAGCCTGCGGGGCAAATGTGGTTTTTTTCACGAAGGATTGTCTTACATAAACCTTCACACCACCTGTGGAGGAAGACATACGTGACCACACTAGAATGTTTACTCATTTCTGTATATAAGAAAAAAAAAGACTTGGTATGGTTTGTAAATGGCATGGCTCATTAAAAGCAATTAATTAGCTTCATTAGCTCAACTGTTCACTTACCACAACCGAACCGTTGAATGAAAATACAGTGAGTGACAGCTGTCAATCATCTATGTGGGCTTCTCCCAGACTTTGTTTTTAAAAATAGCATCTTTTCTCAATATCAACCATAGGCACTGAGCAACAGTACATCTGTTCATATAGTGTCCTCTGTCAAAGGGACTTTTCTTATTGGTGTTGGTGTAATTGGACATAGACTCTGGGACTGACCCTTTTGATTCACTGGGGAGATTTTGTTAGTAATCAGCACTGGTCCGAGTGTGTCACCCTGCCTCTGCCTCTGCCCCTGCTGTTCCAGGAATTGACCATTTCCCACAAAGACTTTTCCTAGCTTAAGACACACGTCAGATGATTGCAAAAATGGGTTTGGTAGTCTATTTATATTCATTCCTTTTCTGAGTGTGATTTTATCATGCAATTCCTTATTTCATTGAAAGAGTTTAGCTAATGTCTGCGGTTTCTGTCGTTGTTGCTTCCTCTTTGGGACTAGACTGTGAGTGGGAATGTGTTATTGTGTTGGGGTACGGCAGGTTTGGTGTGTACCTGCTGGAGGATTTACCTGCGGGGGCCTCTGTGTGTGTGTGCGTGCGTCCGTGCGTGTGTGTGTGTGTGTGTGTGTGTGTGTGTGT
>NC_045155.1:310918-313418 GCF_900700415.2 Clupea harengus
TCTGTGTGTGTGTGTGTGTGTGTGTGTGTGTGTGTGTGTGTGTGTGTGTGTGTGTGTGTGTGTGTGTGTGTGTGCGTGCGTGCGTGCGTGCGTGCGTGCGTGCGTGCGTGCGTGCGTGCGTGCGTGCGTGCGTGCGTGCGTGCGTGCGTGCGTGCGTGCGTGCGTGCGTGCGTGCGTGCGTGCGTGCGTGCGTGCGTGCGTGCGTGTGTGCGTGCGTGTGTGCGGTGTGGTTGAAGCCGTCAGCCCAGTTGTGGGGGGATAGTATAGCAGATGGCCCATATATGTGGCAGCAGCTTCGCGGTGATAACGGCTTTTCATTCCAAGGCTGTAAATGGAAGTCTGGAGGTTAGAGGTTATCTGTGTGTGTGTGTGTGTGTGTGTGTGTGTGTGTGTGAATGTTTATCTGTCTGTGTGTTTATTTGTGTGTGTGTGGTCAGGGGCCAGGGGCCAGAGAAACCCTCTCCCTCCTGTTCTTGACTCCTGTTCTAGTCTGTTCCCGTAGAACCCAAACCGGTACTTGTGGGTCCCCAGATTTCCTCCGGTACATTCCGTGACCCTGTGAGATATTTCCGTGACTGGACGCAGACCACCCACAATCCCTTACAATCCTGCATCCCAGCTCATCATAAATAACATAATCTCGCTCCAGGGCCTAAACGATATCACGGAGCGTATGTAGATCATCTCGCTGTCCCTTCAGCAGAAGTTGATCTCATGATCTTCCAGTGGGGCACATCCACACACACACACACACACACACACACACACACACACACACACACACACACACACACACACACACACACACACACACACATACACACACTCAGCGAGAGCCCTTCCTCCCTGGCTGGCTTTTCCCCAGCTTAGATAGAACTGTCTCTCTCCACTGTCCCTCCCTTGTAAAGGACAAATCCAGGGCCTTTGTACTATTCAATTCAATTCAATTCAATTCAACTTTTATTTCGCCATGTATACTAGATACTAGGAATTTGATTTGGTATTCTCCATGCAGGCTATAGCATCACAAATAGAACACCAAGACAACACAGAACAACAATACAAGGACAGATAGTACCAGTATGAATAATAATAATAATAATAATAATAATAATAATAATATGGCCAGAGGAGGATGAGATGTAGAGTTTGCTGCGTCTTAAAGCAACCCTTTAGTAGCCCTTGCATGCTGTGCTTTACCTGTGGAGATGCACACATGCTTGATTACTTGAGTGCATGTCCGTTTATGAGTATTTAGCATTGATGGACAGGTCATGGTTGTGCCGACATGCATCTTGGCTATTTAAGCATAGAGAGCTGCTCAGATTATCAGATTATGATCAAGAGAAGGCATGGGGGTATCACCTAAATTACCTACATTTCCCTCGGGATTAATAAAGTATCCATCTATCTATCTATCTATCTATCTATCTATCTATCTATCTATCTATCTTGAATAGCTTTAGATGCATGATGTCCCTATTCCCCAAAGGCAAATACAGTAAACCACTCCTAGTCTTCAGCTATCCATCATCATGCCTGAGAGAAAGATGCAGCTCTTTTTAATGTCCTCGCCCTGTTCCTGAAACAGATTTAGAGTTCCCAGTATCCACACATGTAGTATGCCGCCCTCCAGGCTACACTGCAGCAGGTCACCTTGTCATCTCTTACGCTAGCCCGTCTGTGCAGCTAAGCTACTGTCGTTCTGTATGGCTCTAAGGCTAAGCTTACGCTAGCCTGTCTGTGCAGCTAAGCTTACACTAGCCTGTCTGTGCAGCTAAGCTTACGCTAGCCTGTCTGTGCAGCTAAGCTTACACTAGCCTGTCTGTGCAGCTAAGCTACTGTAGTTATGTATGGCTCTAAGGCTAAGCCTACGCTAGCCTGTCTGTGCAGCTAAGCTTACACTAGCCTGTCTGTGCAGCTAAGCTTACGCTAGCCTGTCTGTGCAGCTAAGCTTACACTAGCCTGTCTGTGCAGCTAAGCTTACACTAGCCTGTCTGTGCAGCTAAGCTTACGCTAGCCTGTCTGTGCAGCTAAGCTTACTCTAGCCTGTCTGTGCAGCTAAGCTTACACTAGCCTGTCTGTGCAGCTAAGCTTACGCTAGCCTGTCTGTGCAGCTAAGCTACTGTAGTTCTGTATGGCTCTAAGGCTAAGCTTATGCTAAAGCTAATGCTGCCGCTCATCACAGCTCCCGTGCTGCAGTGCACCCAGGCCTTTTCATACATTCTTCCATTGTTCCGCGGAGAAGTTGCCAAGGATACAGCAGGATATGGGCGCCCTGATACACTACTAGATGAGTCAGAGTACAGTAGAGGCAGGGAGGAGAGGCGATCGCTTGCTTATATTCTCCCATAACATCCCTCTCTAGTCATCTCTCTCGCTCGCTCTCTCTCTCTCTCTCTCTCTCTGTCTCTCTCTCTCTCTCCATCTCTCTCTCTCTCTCTCTCCTTCATCTCTCTCTATCTCTCTCTCAGGATGTCTCTCTCTGGCTCCCTCTCTA
>NC_045155.1:323418-325918 GCF_900700415.2 Clupea harengus
TGAGGTGCACCAGTGCTGACTGACCGGGTGCTGGATGTTGTTTCACCCAGCCTCACCTGCTGCTTCCTGTCAATCAGGAAGTTTGTGATCCACTGACAGGTGGAGGCGGGCACAGTGAGCTGGGTGAGTTTGGTGAGGAGGACTTCTGGAATGATGGTGTTGAACGCCGAGCTGAAGTCCACGAACAGCATTTATGAAGACGTTAAAGACGCTGTCCGCAATTCGGTTGTGGTTTCGCAAAAGGCTATTGATATTTGAGCTCAACAGCCAATCAAATTACACCCCTCCCTTCGGTGTTCCTGAAACATGTGTGTTCATTGGCTGGAATTGTTTACGGCTCGGTCCGAGACACCGTGTGTTTGTTTCCCGTTTACAGCTGCAGGACTGTGTGTGTGTGTGTGTGTGTGTGTGTGTGTGTGTGTGTGTGTGTGTGTGTGTGTGTGTGTGTGTGTGTGTGTGTGTGGTGTGTGTGTGTGTGTGTGTGTGTGTTTACAGCTGCAGGACTGTGTGTGTGTGTGTGTGTGTGTGTGTGTGTGTGTGTGTGTGGGTGTGTGTGTGTGTGTTTACAGCTGCAGGACTGTGTGTGTGTGTGTGTGTGTGTGTGTGTGTGGGTGTGTGTGTGTGTGTTTACAGCTGCAGGACTGTGTGTGTGTGTGTGTGTGGTGTGTGTGTGTGTGTGTGTGTGTTTACAGCTGCAGGACTGTGTGTGTGTGTGTGTGTGTGTGTGTGTGTGTGTGTGTGTGTGTGTGTGTGTGTGTGTGTGTGGGTGTGTGTGTGTGTTTACAGCTGCAGGACTGTGTGTGTGTGTGTGTGTGTGTGTGTGTGTGGTGTGTGTGTGTTTACAGCTGCAGGACTGGGCACAAACACCGCTAGCACAGACAGCCAGAGGACCGTAACGAGCAATTTGTTGAAATTTCATGGACTGCAACTTTAAGCACAAGGTTTGTGGTCATTACAGGACTTCTCCTGGCGAGGTGTGTGTGTGTGTGTGTGCTTGAGTGTGTGTGTGTGTGTGTGTGTGTGTGTGTGTGTGTGTGTGTGTGTGTGTGTGTGGGAGTGCTGGGGCTACAGTGGAAAATTAATCTCATCATCAGATGGGGGGCTACAGAACTGTCCTATGAAAACGCGCACACACACACACACTCACACGTTCACTCTCTCACACACACACACACACACACACGTACACACTCTCTCTCTCTGTCACTCACACACACATGAAGTACACACAAGTAATGACTATCAGTTTGGTTGCCTACACTTCCTGTATTTTTCTCACCATGCATATTCCAGGCATTGGGTTACTGGATGCTAGATTTCACACTGTGGCATGTGTGTGTTATTACCAGGCCAGAGCTGGGGTGTGTGTGTGTGTGTGTGTGTGTGTGTGTGTGTGTGTGTGTGTGTGTTATTACCGGGCCAGAGCTGGGGTGTCGATTATCTGAGCATAACCGGACCCCCCACCCCACCGTGCGCACACACACAAACTCACACACACACACCACACACACACACACACACACACACACACACACACACACACACACAAACAAACACAGATATGGCTGATACGGATGATTAAAACCCCAGTGCTCCGTAAAGCCCTTCTGCTCACAGTGCAAAAGGATGCAGAGGGGAAAGAGAGAGAGAGAGAGAGAGAAACAGAAAGAGAGAGAGAGAGAGGGACAGAGAGAGAGGGACAGACTGCTCAGTTAGTTTTCCAGTCTCTTTCACCCATATGTGGTCTTTTCTCCCAAAATGAACCTGATGCTTGGATGTGTGTGTGAGTATTTTCATCTGTGTACATGTGTGCGAGAGTGAGGTAGAGCCTGTAAAATGTGTGTGTGTGTGTGTGTGTGTGTGTGTGTGTGTGTGTGTGTGCGCGAGCAAGCCTTTTTGTTCTTTTGGACAGCAGATCCCCAGAGCTTACACCGCTTCTCTGCTCATCCCAGATCCACTGAGGCCTATCTCTCTGTCACACACACACACACACACACACACACACGCACACGCACACACACAAACCTACACACACTCACAGACCCTGCAGTTACCCGCTGGGAATACAGAAGAAAGAACACACACCACAGGGATTTGCGTAGCCTGTGTGCATGTGTGTGTGTCTGTGTGTGTGTCTGTGTGTGTGTGTGTGTTAAAGAAATAAAGCGCCGCTCATTGTCTTTATTTAAGTAGTAATTGACTGACGTGTGGGGAGAGGGGAGTGGGGGGGGGGGAGACTGTGCGTTGTGTGGCTCTTTGTGTGTTGTAGGGGGGGCGAGTGGCGAGCCTGAATCTGCCGTCAGCGCTGCTGTCAGCATGGGCCTTTGACGTCCAGCCAGATCTGTGTGTGTGTGTGTGTGTGTGTCTGAGTGTGTGTGTGTGTGTGTGGTGTGTGTGTGTGTTGTGGGGGGGGGTGGTAGTGGTGAGGAAAGGCTTCTTCTTTTGGGGGGGGGGGGGGGGTGTGTTTCCTATGCTGACAGCTGTTTTGAACAGCCTTTCT
>NC_045155.1:336615-339115 GCF_900700415.2 Clupea harengus
CCAGTTAAACAAACACAGGCAGAGAGTGAATAATATCCTCTTGTGTCCCGAGACAATGGCCATTCTCTATTCTCTGTCTCTCCCCACCTGTTATTTCCACTGAAACTAGAAAGTAGAAGCAGAGGGTATTTAAATGCCAAGCTGACCGTTTCTTTTTACACCTACGCTGCACATGTCATCCACACACACACACACACACACACACACACATGCTTCACACGCTCTGTTCGTCTGTCTGTTTGTCTTTAACAGTTTTGTGGCATGAATTATGTCTGTCTTAAATAACCTTCTCTGCTTTTTCTGTTGAAGGTCTTTGTTTTTGTCTCTCGTGTATGTTTTTCTCTTGTCTTTCTGTCTGTGTGTGTCCGTGCGTGTGTGCATGTGTGTGTGTGTGTGCGTGTGTGTGTGTGTGTGTCTATGAGAGAGAGAGAGAGAGTACTGTATGAGTGCCTGCATGACCAATACTATTGCATTAGTACATTTGAGAGGGCCAGATCGGCTGGTGCTCACACCTGTGTGTGTGTTTACAGGAAGAGATGCCAGACGAAGAGGAGGCTCAGCGGTACAGTGCAGGTATTTGAAGCTGCTTTACACACACACACACACACACACACACACACACACACACACACACACACACACACACACAGACACACACAGACACACAGTTAAGCTAGTGTGCCAACATACACACACACATAAACACCAATTGCCACATATTCACAATCATATTCACACATAAACACGGACTCACACATACACACACACACACACACACACACATACACACACACACTCACACACACACACACACACACACACACACACACACACACACACACACACACACACACACAGACACACACAGACACACAGTTAAGCTAGTGTGCCAACATACACACACACATAAACACCAATTGCCACATATTCACAATCATATTCACACATAAACCCGGACTCACACACACACACACACACACACACACACACACACACACACACACACACACACACACACACACACACACACACACACACACACACGACCCCATCTGCCCTCTCCTGCGGGACTGCATGTTCTTTCCCTCATACATAAGCTTTACTCCTGGTGTTACATCTCACCTCTCCAACCCCTCTTTTTTTCCCTCTCTCCTTTTCTCTTCCCTCCCTCCCTCTCTCCCTCTCCCTCTCTCTCTCTCCCTCTCCCTCTCCCTCTCTCTCTCTCTCTCTCCCTCTCTCTCCCTCTCCCTGGTTCTGGGCAGCTCTGGAGCGTGTCCACGCCCCTGTTGCGGAGGATCAGATGGCGGAGGGGAAGCGCGGCGTGTGCGCGGCTGAGGTGCGGAGGGCTGGAGGCCTGGGCTGGCCGCAGGAGCTGGCCTGCTCCCTGTGCAAGCAACTGTTCGGCAGCCTGGTCCAGCTGAGGCAGCACGAGTACGGCCACACGCTCTCCCTCATGGCTCTCTCTCTGGACTGCCTGGACCAGCAGCAGCAGCACCACCACCACCAGCAGCTTCAGCTTCAGCTGCAGCAGGACCACCATAAGCCACAGCGCCCTCTGCTGGCGGCCTTGGGCCCTTCCGAGGGGGGAGGAGGAGGAGGAGGAGGAGGCGGCGGTGGCGGTGGTGGTGGAGGCTCGGCGCGGTACCTGTGCTCGCAGTGCCCGGCCAGCTTCACGCTCAAGTCCAACGCGGACCGCCACGAGAAGACCATCCACTTCAAGAGGAAGCTGATGCAGTGCGCCCACTGCGGCAAGCACTTCCGCGACCGCACCGACCTCAACCGCCACCTGTCCTCCGTGCACTCGGGCGAGCGCGTATACACCTGCCCCGTGTGCGCGCGCTCCTTCAGCACGCTGAAGAACCTGGCAACGCACGCCAAGGTCTGTTGCCAGGCGACCGCTGCTGCTGCCGCTGCCGCTGCTGCCGGGGCCGTGGGCACTACCACCTCCACCTCCACCTCCGCCGCCGCTGCCTCAGTATCTGAGCACCTCTGGGGCCTAGAGCAGAGGCCCTGGTCAGTTGTATAAACTATGTACTAATATGATGGAATATATGTAAGTATTTTGTAAAATTGTAAATTAATTAAAGAAATTGGGTTTGTCTATTTAAATATTTTATTTTATACATGTGACCTATGCACAATTCAGCTGAAATAGCTGTTAGCACAACCAAATTATTGCGAGGAATGAATCTCATTGTGTGCAAGTGTGTGTTTGCGTGTGCGTGATTTTTTTTTTTATGTGTTTTCTAGTATTGTGTGATTTGATGTAAGGAGCATGTGGATCTCTCAGTCTCGTGGCTCATCTCTGGCACACACACACACACACACACACACACCACACACTTCAGCTCTGCTGCCGGTCATAGCTCTCCTGAGGGACATTCCTGAGTGAGTGTTTTCCTAACCTCAACTACACACTCTCACACACACACAAACACACACAGTCATAGAAACACACTTTGCCACACACTTACACACCAAGTAGAAGCATACCAGTACA
>NC_045155.1:341615-344115 GCF_900700415.2 Clupea harengus
CACACACACACAGAGCTGTTTCTCCCACGTCACACACTGCCTCCCGATCCCATCGACACACACACACACACACACACACACACACACACACACACACACACACACACACACACATACATATTGAGTGCATATACTCTCACACTCTCTCTCTCTCTCTCTCTCTCTCTCTCTCTCTCTCTCTCTTTCTTTCTCTCTCTCTCTCTCACACACACACACACACACACACACACACACACACACACGCACACGCACACACACTGTGTGGGCCGTGAAGGCTGTGTTAGGAAACATGCAAGTCTGCAAAGCATGTTGGCCAAGCTGTGATAATCACTCTACAGGTTTATAGTGTTAGCCGGTGAGGTAGAGGTAGAGGTGGATGGGAGAGAGAGAGAGAGAGAGAGAGAGAGAGAGAGAGAGAGAGAGAGAGAGAGAGAGAGAGAGAGAGAGAGAGAGAGAGAGAGAGAGAGAGAGAGAGAGAGAGAGAGAGAGAGACGGATGGCAGAGAGGTGTGGATGGCAGGGAGAGGTCACAACCTGTCTCGTCTTAAATGTACACACACACAGTATTACGGGTAACGAGCAGAGGCTCACGGGCAGCTGGCCTCCGCACAGGTTGTCCCTTTGTCCACGGCTGTGCTTCCACATCATACTCCATTTTACTCCCTCTTCTCCTTCTTCTCCTTCTCTCCGTCTGAATGGTGAATGTCAAGTGTGCGTTAAGGAACTCATTGCTGATTGTGCAGGAAGTAAGGGGATGGGTGGCTTAAAGTCTTAGCGTTCCTCCTCAGGAAAGACTTTTGAAATTATTATTTTTGTATCTCCTTCTCTGTGACTTGATTGAAAGGAGGACATGGTTTTTTTTTTTTGTTTAAAATGTACTTGATGCTGCTTACTTGGCTGTGTTGTATTGCACTATCCGGTGGTTGTTGTTTATGTTTGTCTGTTTGTTTGTTTGTTTGTGTTTGTTTGTTTATACATTTAAAAACATTTTTCCAATACCCAAATGGTATAGATTTTTGTAATTAAAAAGTAAAGTCATACTGCAAATACAGAGTATAGTTTGTATATTTGTAGATAATAAAACGAAATATTTTGAAGAGCAGTGTCTGCTGTGTTTTGTCAGAATGATGAAACATAGTTTACTGTACAGGAGAAATACAAGCGTACCTCATATTCAAAGCAAGTACAACAAAACAAACACCCAAAAAACTGAAAACAAGCACTGCTACAAAATACATATCCAAAACAAAACCCCAAACAAGATGTACTACAAAACAGACATTCAAAACACTCTCCACCACAGTATGTGTCCAAAACAACTAGCTCTTCTCTCCGCAGTATCACTGAGAGAAACTGATGAGCGTTTCTTATGAGATGACTTTATCCACAAACGCCCTCACTGTTGGCTTCACTTGCGTAAGTCACACCCACCATCTAGCTGTGGGTGCCATGTCGAACATAACCAACACAAACCATCTGAAAGTGGCATGTCGAACATAACCGACACAAACCATCTAGCTGTGGGTGGCATGTCCAACATAACCAACACAAACCATCTAGCTGTGGGTGCCATGTCCAACATAACCAACACAAACCATCTGAAAGTGCCAAACACTCTCCCGACCTCTTGTCACCGTGTGTTTGATGTGTGTGTGCACAGCCAAGGAGACTGGCCGGGGTAAGTCACATGACCTTCAGTGACCTCCTCGGATGAGACCAGCTTTATCCCCACGTCCCACTCCCGCCCTCCCCGCCCCGCCCCGCCCCGCCCTGCCCCGCCCCGCTGGTAACAAGGCCGTGGCCCTTTCTCCGGTCCGCCCCTCCTTCCCTCCTCGACCTGCTCATCTGCTTGCCCTCGCTGCCAGTCTAGACTGCCCGTTAATGGGATTAGCCCTGTGTGTGTGTGTGTGTGAGTGTGAGTGTGTGTGAGTGTGAGTGTGAGTGTGAGTGTGAGTGTGAGTGTGAGTGTGAGTGTGAGTGTGTCTGTGTCTGTGTCTGTGTCTGTGTCTGTGTCTGTGTCTGTGTCTGTGTCTGTGTGTGTGTGTGTGTGTGTGTGTGTGTGTGTCTGTGTGTCTGTGTGTCTGTGTGTCTGTGTGTCTGTGTGTGTGTCTGTGTGTCTGTGTGTCTGTGTGTCTGTGTGTGTCTGTGTCTGTGTCTGTGTCTGTGTCTGTGTCTGTGTGTGTGAGTGTGAGTGTGTGTCTGTGTCTGTGTGTGTGTGTGTGTGTGTGTGTGTGTGTGTGTGTAGATTAGCCCTGGACTGCAATACCTGTGTGTGTGTGTGTGTGTGTGTGTGTGTGTGTGTGTGTGTGTGTGTGTGTGTGTGTAGATTGCCCTCCAGCACCAAACACAGTGGTGGTGGTAGATGTAACCAACCAACTCGTGGAGAGGTGCAACACTGTGACCACAGAAAGAAAATGCCCATTTTCAAATCAAGTTCAACATGGCATATATTCAAAACAAAGGAAGGGGTGGAGGGCATCTTCAGGGCATCTTCAGGGCAT
>NC_045155.1:346615-364115 GCF_900700415.2 Clupea harengus
TCAAAGAACATACGGGGTATATACAACATCAGCCCACAAAGGAAACATTTGGTTTAGTCTAAAAAGAAACAAACTTATTTCGTTTCCAGACTAGTACTTCTCTCTTTAGTCAAAGATAACGGAGGTGTATTGGTTAAAATGTATTCCATTATCTCTGAGCTCGAATTCTTGCTAACAGTAATGTCATATGTTTCTATATAGTCCAGCATGCCAACACCCCAGGGCTCCAGATACATTTATAGAGTTGTGGTCAAAATATTGGTTGGGCATTTACTAGTTACTATTTAAACTTTTCAGAATAAACTTTTCAACCGGATCTGCTTCATATGTGTCTTGATATACAAAAATAAATATGTCATCTCCGTACAGACTTTAGACCCGTTATAAAAATAACGCACTACAAAGCAAAGTCACTTAGCTAATGCGTCACCCGATGCACAAGGTGAGTAGAAGCTAACTGTTGCTAGCTTTACCAATTGGGAATCACAAATATTCTCACAAGAACCATACATACTTAAATAAACACGTTGACTACCCAAGTATTTGAAAGCTACAAACTGTTGCATAGAATAAATACCACTTTAGAGTCCCACGTGCGGCTTGAGGCTAGCGACATAATGTAGCCCATGTTTTCTATTATGCTTATGTTAATTCATTTTTATTTTATTGTATTATTATAGTTAGTTTTTAATATGTTGGCACTCTGAGATTCTTTTGAATGAAGAGTGCATTACAAATAAAATAAATTATTATTATTATTATTATTACTATTATTATGTCTTTTTTCTGCTTTAGCATATTAATAGCGACATCTTCATTTTTTTAAGAGAAAAGACAACAATTAGTCACAAAAGACAGACCAATAATTCGATTTTAACTCACCACAGTGTGCCTCGGTTTTCTGCTGCCGTTGTTTCACTCACACCTTATTTTTGCAGATTTTGTAAAAAAAAAAAACCCATTCATTTTTTTTTAGTTTTTCTTGAGAAACCGGAAGTTTTAAAGTGTTAACACTAAAAACTACAAACTTCCGGTTGATTTGCATGCTCTACTGATGTGTGGGTTAGAGAATTTTTTACAAAATAAACGACATATTGCACCTTTTAAAGATTAAATCACTACAACCATGTGCAATGCACTATACTGTGTTGTCTCTGCACTGTGTAAACGACCACTTGTGGCATGCTGCTAGGCCACATTATACAGAGCTAGCTGAGGGGGCATTTTTATTGCACCGTCTCATGTGGTTATGCACTGTGCGACGCTACTGTGCTATACGCTATGCAATAATCTCCCTATTTTACTGCAGTATAACGACATGAAAGCGTACCCTGACATCTGTTATGAGGAGAACTTCACCACACACACATGTGCACACACACACACACACACACACACAGTCATACACACACACAAACACACACACACACACACACACAGTCATAAACACACACACACACACACACACACAGTCATACACACACACACACACACACACACACACACACACAGTCATACACACACAGTCATACACACACACACACACACACACACACACACACACACACACACACAGTCATAAACACACACACACACACACACACACACACACAGTCATACACACACACACACACAGTCATACACACACACACACACACACACACACACACACAGTCATAAACACACACACACACACACACACACATGGTGGTGGTTGCCTGAAAAGCCATGGGCTCCTCTGCACAAAGCAGGCCAGTTGTCTGCTTATCTCTCGTCCTCTCTTTGTCTTCACTTAATGACTCGGATAAACACTGGGGATTTGAGTGCTTTTGCAAAGAGAATTTCCAAAATGGTTCCCATAAGCAAACATTGTCTCCTTCTCTTCTCCTCTCTCTCTCTCTCTCTCTCTCTCTGTTCTCTTCTATCTGCATGTCTCTTCGTCTCTCCCTCTCTCTCTCTCTCTCCCTCTCTCTCTCTCTCTCTCTGTTCTCCTCTATCTGCATGTCTCTTCGTCTCTCCCTCCCTCTCTCTCTCCCTCTCTCTCTCCCTCTCTCTCCTCTCTCTCCCTCTCTCTCTCTCTCTCTCTCTCTGTTTGTTTGTTCTTCTGTATTTCTCTCACTTTCTTTCCTTCTTTTCTTCTTATCCGTCTCAGTCCATCTCTCTTCCTCTCTCTGTGCATATAAATCAACTGTTAAAAAAAATGTTTTTAATGCATGAATGTGTTAATGTATTAGATTAGATATGTATTAAAAAAGCTATTTATGTCAGGTCGTCCAAATCGTACTGCCCATTCGACTTCTGTCACACACTCAGTCTTCTCTCTTAGGTTTATCATTTTCTAGTTCATTGTATTTATTGCAACCAAGTCATTCATGTCCTATGTCCTGTTGCATTGTAGTCCTTGTGAGAATTTACTGGAACTGACTCTCCCTCTCTTTCTCTCCTTCTCTCCCCCTCTCTTTCTCTCTTTCTCTCCTTCTCTCCCCCCCCTCTCTCTCTTTCTCTCCTTCTCTCCCCCCTCCTTCTCTCCCCCCTCTCAGGTGCACAGTAAGGACAAGAAGTACGTGTGTAAGGTGTGCAGTCGTGTGTTCATGTCGGCAGCCAGCGTGGGCATCAAGCACGGCTCACGGCGGCACGGTGTGTGTGCCGACTGCTCGGGCCGCGGCATGGGGGCGCTGCTGGACCCCGGCGTGGATGGGGACGGCGACGGTGACGGCGACGGATCACCAGAGCACGAGATGTACGGCGCCGATCCAGACCCGGATGCAGACGAGGAGATGCTGCTGGGAGAGGCGGAGGAGGAGGCTGAAGGAGGAGGAGGAGGAGGAGGAGGAAGAGGAGGAGGAGGAGGAGGAGGAGGAGGGGGGAAATGGAGAGAGCACTCAGGAACGGAGGACAGGACCGACGGGAACGACAAGGAGGAGAGCGATTCGGCACAGGAAGGCGACCCGAGACCCGGCCGTGACAAGGACTTCGCCTGGATCTCCTAGTCTCCCCGGGTGACGGTCTCCCCGCGTCACGGGAGGTCACCTTATTTTTTCCCCCGACGGTTGAAGAGGAGGGGGTGGGAGGGTGTGTGTCAGCTGTCTTTAAGCAACACCACCACCACTAACACAACATGACGTGACAACATTGTTCTTACACACCTGTTCCTCACTGATAGGTCGGTGTCAGCTGGGGTCAGTTTGAGATCACAGAGCCCGTACACACACACACACACACACACACACACACACACACACATACACACATGTGTGTGTATAGTGTTGCGGGTGGAGAGAGGACTGTACAGCTGGCTGGGTTGGAGACGACACTCTTGAGTCTTCTGATGACCAATCGAGGGTTGATTCGTTTATTTTCCGCATTTCTGTGTTGTTGTTTTTGTTTGTTTTCTGTTTAGTTTTGTATATTTTTTCGAGCAGGAGAGATTTTTTCCACAGCCCCCACCCCCGCCGCTACTTCCCTGACAGCCATCACCGTGGCGATACAACACTTTTTGACGGGTCATGAAGTTATAAAGTTATAAAGGAAAAGCTATCAGCTAGTTTTTGGCTCTTGCCATGCAGGCATCCGTCTGCTTAGGAATAGGGTGTGATTGGGGGGGGGGGGGGGGGGGGGGTACCTTATCTCTTGCAATGCCGCTGGTGTCTGGCAACTGACAGACTCTGGCAAAGCACACGCTTTTTTTCTGCAGAGACAAACTGCTGCCACAGACTTGCACTTTAAAAACACGTCATCAAGATTCCCCACCCCACCTTTCTTCCTCTCTCAATCACCTCTCCTTCCCTCCCTCTATCCTCTCACTTTCCCAAACTTCCCCGATCCAGTGGTTTACATTTGAATTCCCCATAGAAGAAGAAGACAAAAAAAAAAACATTATGGTGACCGCACCTACCTTTAAGGATGCCCCCCTGTCCGCCTGACTGTTAGGTTTGAGTATTTGTGCTAATTGTTTTGCCTTGTACAGACATCAGCTTTCTTGGGTTTTGACTGTCAGCATGTCGGCTGGCCTCACAGCGGTGATGCTACGGCCTGCCAGTGGCCCCATGTACATACAGCGGACACATGAAGACAACAACACCACGATGAGGAGACGAGAGGAGAAGGGGGATGACAACACTATGCAGTATGCAAGAATGGACCTTTCCAGTTTTCTACAGAGAGACAGAGTGGAGAGAGAGAGAGAGAGAGGGAGAGGTGAACGAGAGAGAGGGAAAGAGAGAGAGAGAGAGAAATATGTCTTATGGTGTTCTGTGTGTGTGTGTCTGTGTGTTTGTGTGTGTGTACCTGCTCTATATCCTTGCTTGAAGATTCAGCCCTCCCTTTATCCAGTGGGTTAATGTCCAGCAGAGCAGTTTGTAGTTGTGTGCGTGCGTGTGTGTGTGCGTGCGTGTGTGTGTGTGCGCGTGCGTGCGTGCTTGTGTGTGTGTGTGCGTGCGTGTGTGTGTGTGCGCGTGCGTGCGTGTGTGTGTGCGTGCGTGCGTGTGCGTGTGTGTGTGCGTGCGTGCGTGCGTGTGTGTGTGTGTGTGTGTGTGTGTGTGTGCGCGTGTGTGTGTGTGAGTCAGTCTCTTTTGATTCAGGAGTCAGGGCGGTTAGACTCTTACAGTATATAGCCCAGGCAAGCCATGCTCTTTTATGACTAAAGCCCTCCCATGTCCTGTTTACTCTGAAGTGCAGTAGAGATCCCCCATCCTCTCAACCCTCCCTTTCCTTCTCACTCTCTCTATTTCTCTCTTTTTCTCTCTCTCTCTCTCACACACACACACACACACACACACACATACACACATCTTATATTACCTTCTTCCTTTGACAGCTTTTTCTCCCATCCTAATGAAATGCTCTTCAGGACAGTGGACTCTTTAAAGCTCTGTCCTGTTGTGACAGGGAAGGGTGTGGTGGCCGTCCTCCTTCAAGTTGAATATTTCTTATTTAAAGATGGCGGAGACACGCAGATATGCATCCACTTTTCTTATTTAATGGACCTCGCCGCGTGTCTCATCTCATCGCTCCTTTCGTTTTTTTCTAACGACTCTTTTTGGGTTTATAAAAAAGAAACGGGGAAAACATGTTATTATATAAATCTAAAAAGACGTCCCGCTTGCAGAGCGTACTTGCAGGAGGTGGCCTGTGTTGTGGGGTGATGATTTCTGTTTTTCTAATTGTTTATTTTGTCAAAAGCTTATTTATTTAAGAAGAAGTCTTTTATTGTGGAATTACTGTTTCTATTTAGACATTCCCGTCACCTGTTACCATGCATACAGTGGGAACAAAGAGTCAGCCAGAATGTGTGTGTGTGTGTGTGTGTGGAGGGGGATGTATGTGTGTGTGTGTGTGTGTGTGTGTGTGTGTGTGTGTGTGTGTGTGTGTGTGTGTGTGTGGAGGGGGATGTATGTGTGTGTGTGAGTGTTTGTGTGAGTGTGTGTGTGTGTGTGTGTGTGGTTGCAGGAGCATGCATGTGTGTGTCCCTCTTTTTCCCATTTTGAAATTCTTTCAATGTTTGTGCCAAGATATTTGACGATGGGAATGAAATGAATTCATGTCTTACTATGATTAACAAATCCTTTATTATCTTATTATCAATTATCTTCAATGTTAATGTTATTATTATTATTACTATTATTTCTAAGTGCTGGATGCTAAGCTTCATTCTTGTGTGTTTAATTTGAATATCTTTTGTCTTGTATAAGGGGGAAAAAGACTTTTCTACTTTGCCTTGTTGTGGATAGCGAGCCACGTGGCTTCTCAAAAAACATTTCTATCGTGCCAGTTTTTCTGCTTTTTTTTGGTTGGTTTTATGAAGTGTATTTTGTTTTTACAGAGAAAGAGTACAAAAGTCTGTCCAGCTAACTTACTGGTTAGATGTTGTTGGAAAGATTATATAAATAGCACATGCGTCTATATTTACTAACCTACACTAAGTAATGAATATTATACCAAAAAATAATCACGTATACATTGTATACATGAAGTGCTTTTGTTTCAGTAGTTGATGTGCAGGTGCAACGCTTTGAATTCATTGTGATTTTTTTGTTTGAATTTGTTTGGTTTGTTGGTTTTTCACTTTCTTTTGTTCTTATCGTTTGGGAATGCGTATATTTGGTGTTCTGATCTTATAAAGAACCTCTCTGAGGGTGCGTGCGTCATCAGTGCAAGACTGACTGCAGCTTTAACTCTGTTGCCCTTGGAGACAAGTTTCCATGGTGTGCTCTACTGTAAACGAGACAGTCACGCTTTCCAGTGGTGAGAGGTGTGTGTGTGTGTGTGTGCGTGAGTGGAGCCACACGCAAAGGCCCATGGGATATGGAGTTCAGGGGATGTGTTGAGGTCCTTCACCTCCAGCCACCATGTTTGTGTGTGTGTGTGTGTGCGCCCCCCACTGGACCATTCCATGTACTGCATGCATACCCACTCTTCCAGTCCTCCACAGCATCCTCCATTTCCTGGTTCATTTAAGACGTTCTTTTAATCCTTCAACAACAAAACAAAAAAAAACTTGGAATCTGACAAAAGAAAATAATAAATAGAAATAAAAACATATGGAGAAATCATTTGGTATATCTGGAGAAAAGTCAGCTGATTTGTATCGAGTTGTTTTTTATAAGGACCAATGGGGGAGGGTTTTGAGGCTTCAGACTGTTTTGGGGGAAAATTACAGTATTGGCCAACCTAGTGGTGCTTTAGTAGTTCATCTGTACGTAGAGTTTGTTTGCATTCCTGCATCTCCCATGCAGAAACAGGATTGTTCAAGCGGGTTGAAACAAACAAACAAACAAACAAACAAAAAGAAATCAGGAAAACCCCTGCCGTTTAATCCACTGCCCTCCAATGTGCCTCAATGTATTTGACCTTAATGTGTGTGTGTGTGTGTGTGTGTGTGTGTCTCACTGTGTGTGTGTGTGTGGTGTGTGTGTGTGTGTGTGTGTGTGTGTTATATACACTGAAGAGATTTGAGAATCATGTCTATACCCAGAAGGCAGTTTTTTTTATTTGTGTGTATATTGTTGCTATCTACAGAAAATCCCAAGGGAAAGGCCTGTTGTTTTAACTATGAACTAATCATGTGTTTTTGAAGCAGTTGGATGTACAAGGTTGTTTGTATGGTTTTTTTTGTATCTTTTTTAATTATTATTATTATTATTATTATTTGTGTCAGACCTGCTTTTCCCTCCATTGCTGCACGCCTGTGTCCCTGTCTGTCTGTCTGTCTGTCTGTCTGTCTGTCTGTCATGCCAAAGCTGTGGAAGTGTCTGCTTGTTAGAGGCCCATTTGAACTTTGAACTGCAAAACTGGAACCACACAAGGAAGAATAATTAAAGTTATTATTAATAGCATTTCAACGTCATATTCCTGAAACTGAAGCCATAGTTATGGTCATGCTTAGAAGGGAAAAACACAAAACGGTATTTAAAATTCTTGCTTATTGCTTTTGGGTTGGTCCTTTATGAAGAATGCAGTGTGTATACCTCCATATATATAAATCTCTATAGATATATAAATCCATAATGATATATTAGAATAATATATTATTTATTTTTTTCCAACAGGTTTTGAGTTGTATTTCTGTCCGAGAAGGATTGCACTTGAAACAGTTGTTTTGTTGGGGATAACATTTGAATATGACACCATTTTGTTTTGTTCATTGCTCTAAACCTGTGTTCGTAATGAAGTGTTGAATATCAAACAATCAAGGAGGAAGAATATCCCTCTAGTTTTTTTTCTTTTCTTTTCATGAACTTTGTGGGAGAAGACAAGTGCTTCATGCTGAAGTCCTGTGTGTGATTGTTTTGAAAACTCACAAATCTGGTCGAGAGAGACCGAGACTACAGGGCCTAGTACGTGCTTTTTTTGGGCCTTTTTGACTACATGTTTTGTGGAAATAGCTTGATTATTATACGCAAAAACCAATCAGTTTCAATAAATTTGGGAAGTGCTGCTGAAAAAGTACTCAAAATGGTGGTGTATGTTTGTCTGTTCTTCCTGTTTATGTTAGGTATATAGTAGGTATGGTTTAGATGTAAACTGTCTCTACATCACTTGATTACCCTAATGTAGCTCATGTTGTTGTTATATTAAAATATATACACACAAATATAATTAGCTTTACCAATATTGTTGCTTTGGATAAAGCCATAACTAGCACAAGCTCAATGCCAAATCCCTGCATGTACACCTACAGGCCACCAGAGGGCGTCTCAGTGTATAGAACGTGTACTTGTTACTTGTGTGAGCCTGTAGGTTAATGAATCCACATTAGCACAGCTGATGGAAGTCTAGCTGGGACTCAAGCAGACGTTTAAAAGAGACATGGCCAGGGAGGGCTGTGTGATCCACATTTATTGTCATCATCTCTCATCACATTGTAGGCATCAGAACATCACAACTCTGCAAACGCAAACGCAAACACACGCCCACACGTTCATCTCTCAACAACCCTAACCGCCACTCCCTGTCCTCGCACACTACAGTGAACTCTCTCTCTCTCTTTTCACAAACAAGGTTCCCGTCAAAGCAACCCAGTACAGAAGTGGTGCTGGACATGCAAAATAGGAAGAATGTCAACAAAAATATCTCGGAAAAAATAAAATCAGTTAAAGCAGATAAAACATTTTTTTTGTGTTTTTGTTTCCCCAGGAACAATGAAACAGGATGAAATAAAGCCTTTCCAGAACGAGAACACGTTAAGAGAATGAGAGCGGTCGATCAAAGAGGCACTGGAAGCATTCAAAAAGGTCTTGCTCTACTGAGCTACCAGCAAAAGAAAAAACAAAATGTGATATACACTCTAATTTTCGTTTTTAATTAAAAAAAAAATCACTTGATAGGATTTCTCTGACAATGAGACATTGATCCAAGGAAGGAAGGAAGAAAAAAAAAGACACGTTTCTACACATTTCTTGGGTCTTTAGCTTAATGCACTGGGTAAAGTCAGGGATAATGATACTGTGGGAGGGAGCACACACACACATTCTTACTTGAGTGTGTAACCCAAGACATGTACAGAGGACACAATACAAACAGGGACAACGGCGTAGTTGCAGATCGGAATGTGCAGGGCACAGCAATTTCTCCCCCCGAAAAAAAAAAAAACACAAGCAAGTAAATCTTCAAAGTCTGTGTGACCTGACAACAGCTCTGATTATAACATTTTTACTTCCACTCACTCACTCCAACACACATTCACACACACACACACACACACACACACACACACTCACACACAAAAAAAACTATTCCTCTAACTGAAATCAATATTTGGAACAAAGGAAAAAAAAGGAGAGAGAGAAAGGGACAGAAGAAGAGAAGTCTTGAGTTAATTCTTGAGTACATTTTAAAGCGTGTCATTTCACAGACAGAAATGATCGCAACACTGCTGTTGGTTGAAACGGCTGATAATCTAACAGTAGAGAGGAAGGGTCAGAAAAGGCTTCGCTGGTCGCCATACAAGCGCCAGGAATAATACAAAAGAAACACAACAGAGGACAAGCGTATCTTTTTGTAGATTTTTACATTCAATGTTTGTTTTGTTTTTTTTGTTTGTTTGTTTTTTTTTCTCTTTTATCTTCCCACTGCCCTGTAACCAACAATATACAACAAATATTTACATGTTTCTTCAACTATAGTTTTTCATTCATTAAAAAAAAAAAAACTGCAAAAAATTCACTGAACAGTTTTTTAGCTCATCAAAAAACAAAACAAAAATGTTTCCATATCATAATATTACAAATTGATGACAAAAATATGAAACTGAAAACATCTCTCACTGGTGTCCAGGAGAGCCCTGACATTGATGCACGGTATCCGTGGAGATGTGTCACTGTCGTTGCCTGGCAACGTATTCTGAAAGGATTCTCTCTCTCCGTCCCCGTCGGTCAAGAACCAGTAAACTTGAACATCTGACCTGCTTGCATTATTTATTTGTCATTGTCATAGATGTTTGACTTCTTTTAGTGCAATTCAAAACATAAGACTGGATAGTAAGCTCTGCTTACTGCTTACTGAGGGTGGGGACACACGATTGGCCAGTTGCTAGACACACCTACGAGCTCCTTTGATTGGCCAGTAGTGGGCCTCAGTAGTGGGCCTCTGATTGGCTTGAGGTGAGGATGAAGGCTATAATACTGCTCCATCATTGGGTCATTTACTGTATGCCCCGCCCACACTTCAAACCATATGTGTTCCTCTATTCTGTTCCTCCTTCCTTATATTGAGAATGTACAAGACCAGTCATATGAGCAATTTTGACAAAACAAATGTTATAAATGTGTCTTCTGCTTTTTTCCAATTCCTCAGATTTTCCATCCTATATATACTTACAGATTCCCGTCATGAATAGATGCCTAGACTTTCCCAATCTGTGACCCCACTGAAACAAAACCAACCGCCACTATCGGCCGTGGTGATTGGCCAAACCGCCACTATCGGCCGTGGTGATTGGCTATTGATCTCCTGCAAATCAGGTCAACAAGAGAAACATATTTAAAACCTTTATCCCCCACCCCCACCCCCAATCATTTCAAGCCAGAAATACCAAATAATACACATAATATTAAAGATTTAAGATCGCAATATAATACACACTAACTTTAATTAGTGCATGTTATCAAAAACATACGTAGGGACCTGGTATTAACATGGAAGGAAGCCACCTGGGGGCTCCACTGCAGGCCATTCCTAAGATATGAGACAGAAGGCTCTTATGAAAATAAATCTTGTGGGACTTTAGAATTGTTCACAAATGTCTTTGCACTAGCACAGCTTCCTATAGGAAAGACAACACATGAGTCAAGGTCCTCAACCCTGAGGAAGAAGCGGCCAAGGAATAGAGTCTCTGTGTGTGTGTGTGTGTGTGTGTGTGTGTGTGTGTGTGTGTGTGTGTGTGTGTGTGTGTGTGTGTGTGTGTGTGTGTGTGTGTGCCTGTGTGTGGTGTGTGTGTGTGTGTGTGTGTGTGTGTGTGTGTGTGTGTGTGCCTGTGTGTGTGTGTGTGTGTGTGTGTGTGTGTGTGTTCATTCAGAACTCTATCTCTCTATCATTCAACGATGCACAAAGGCACTGGACAGTGACACAGCCTCCAGGACACCAAACCAAACAGCCTCTAAAGGGTTAAACTCAAGACTGCTTATATATGCTTATAACACACCAGACGAAGGGTTCATAACTGCTCGCTGCCGTAAAGTACCGCCCACACACACACAGCATCCGCCAGGGAGGGGTAGGGGAATCACCTCGGTCCCTCACCCTTTCATTTTGGCATACCGTGGCAGTTGTGACCATAAACGCAACTCTCAACAACAACAACAACAAAAACAAAATCAGATTGTTTTCTTTTTTTTTTTAAATTCCACATAGAAAATACGCATCTTTGTGCAGTACAAGTTAGTGCAATTCGGTTTTCATGTCTGTAGGCTTACATGTATGGTTTTATTTTTTTTTTTTTTTCCCTCGTGATGTTGTTCTTCTCATTGGCACTTGTGAAGTGAACTCTTTGTACGACCTTCAGAGAAACCTCTCTCTCTCTCTCTCTCTCTGCCCACTACAGACACCAAGCCCCCCCGCATCTGAGCTTAGGTTCAGCACCGACCCAAACAGGTAAGAGAACCGCACCATGGCCACCAGTTCACCCAGGGAAGTCAGTGGGTTTTTGTTGTAAATCTTTTTTTCATAAAATGCCTCTGGACCTACAACAATTCCCCTACATCTGAAGGATAATAGTTGACAATTGTTTCTGTGTCTTCTGCGCATATTCACACTTGGTTTGAGGCTTTTCTCCTTATCATGCCTGCAGAGTTACACAATCATTGGAAGTCCAGAAGCCTTTTCATTTTTGTCAAGAAAATGGACTTACTGCCCCTTTAACTCACTGATTCAAATGTGTCCGTTGTTCACTGATAACACAGTAGAAATAAAGGTCTTACGATTCAAACTTGCCCATTCACTGCTGATATAGTATAAAATAAATAACGGTCTTTTGGGTGTCTGGGCTGGATTTGGGCCGGCTGGTTCTCTTCCTGTTGGGTTGTATAGTTGCCATGGAGACCGCTCAAAGGTGGGACGTGGGACGTGCTCGTACGAGAGGAGTCCAATAGCACTGTGCACACTTGTCAGCGAGTGTGGTGACCCCTTGCTATTGATTACATGAGCTTATGAACAGTCTTATGTGTGTGACCACGATGGTCATTCAAATGTTGCACTAGGGAGAAACTTAGCATAGAGAGCGTCAGATGGAGGACAGAGAGGAGCTGGTACAGGCCTACATACAGCAGAAACTACATTCAAAGAAGTGTCTACAATCAAGACAGTATTTAAGGGAAACGGTGATCTGTCTTATCAAAACAAAATGGACTCTTGTTTTTTTTTTCTTCTTCTAATGCTTTTGTTGAAACGAACAAAAATGAGTTTGGGTGAAAGGTATGTAATGCTGAATACGGGAAGCAAATAATCCCTTCACAGAGTAGGATGAAGAATGCACAACTACAAATTGTCATTCCAATGGATTTGGCAACTACGTGACTATATGGCATCAGACAGGATATTATAAAAAGACACATGCCGGCACACATCATTTTATGTTCCCAGACTTTCATTGTGTGGACATCTCCCTCCCCCTGTGCCTAGATTGGATTGGACGTGAATACTTTGTTGTTTTTCTACCAAAAAGAGACATTCCAAATGTAGGGGTACCATTTATATGGTCCAGGAATACCTGTCTGTAGTCCCCCCTTTAGCCACTAATGCTACATCTAAATCTGAGCTGGATTAGCATCGTCTGAAAAAGGCCACGTCCAAATAGCCAGATAACGGCTGAGACTGGAATAGGTCTCGGCCTGAAGTGTCTTGAATCCTACAAGGATTCGGCAAGTCTTTGCTAAGCAGGGCCCCGTATTGACAAAGCATCTCGAGGCTAAAAGTAGCTCCTAATTTACAGATTTACTGAACTAAACTAGACTCCTAAAAAAACTAGACGTACCGCATAGCGCTGTGTTATATGACCGGCGCAATGAAGTGAAAGAATGAGTAAGAATTAAGGGGGAAATAACTAGATCACTTCCATTCCAATTCAAGTTGAATGATTACTTGAAATACGTTTCTGGCAACAACAGAGTCAAAATGAAAGGAATAGCTTGTGAATGGGGTGGCTGTACACTGACAGGATGGGAAGCAGTACCTGTGCTATATTTGAGCCTTTTGTGAACTTACATGTATACATCTGCAACAATATGAGCTTCATTGTATAACTGTACTTGCCATTTATTTTTGTTTTGTTTTCATTTTGAGAAATATGCATGTCATGTAAAATGTAAGATTAATAGTTGAACGCAAGAATATGTTTGAAAACCATTTTAAATGTACAGTAAATGCTAACTATAGGTGAACGAGTATCGACATTTAGAACAGGACAGGGGCATATACTAGTTCAAATACAGCCGCAAGCAACAATCATTGGCGGTCCAAGCATAATGTGCGAACTGCCCCGAGCAGCGAAAGGTCGTATGAATGGTTTGACCGCTTCAACAGGTGAAAGAAGGCCATTAGAATTTTGTAACTGTTACGTAAGGATTAAAAAACTAAATACATTCTTAATATAGAGAAACAGAGGAAAACATAGTGTAGCTTGTAGTGACATCTTATGGCTAAACCGTTTGAAATTGGGTAAAAAGCTTTTATATGCCATTATGAATGAGCCTATATAAATTCATTTAGATTGACCATTCACACAGGCATTTATTGGCTGCTAAATTTTGATTGGCTATTTTGCTGTGCAGGTTTAAATGAAACGTATGAGCAAAGCCACGTATGAACATACGGAATTTCAAAAGTTTTGCTTAAGCAGTTATAGATATATATATATATATATATAGTTCTTAAGCGGCGATATTGAAATGTGTCAGTTGCAGCACCCCCCCCCTACGGACGGAATTTCACGAAAGTTCCCACGCGTCCACAGAATGTGGTAACGATGCCGGGTGGCAAGCGAAGCTCCGTGAAGTTTGAACCTTTCCATCACAACATATTGACTAGTGAAGCGCTAGGCTTTTGATTTGAACTTTGAACCTGATTCAGTAGGCGGTGCCTCTCCACCAATAGGGCGCCTCCTAGAGGCCAGATTGCCATACAAATGTCATAATTAATCGGCAAAACAGTTTTTGGTTGTTCGAGCTATTGCCCATTAAGTACTATGACCCTGCCTCACTTTAGAGGGCGCTAGCACCAAGGGAAATACACGCCTAAGGGACACAAACCTTCTATACTGTATCAGCCGTGTGGGGCTACAACAACATGGTAGCATGTTTGATATGGATTGGTGAAGTCGTAACTATAATGATATCGCCGACCAATTCTTTTGATTAAGAGTAATTTACAAAAGCCACACAAGCGTAAAAACTAGCACCTACAGTAAGTCTGGGAGAACTAAGAAGTAGTCGAGAGGACCTCCACTTCACTTCACTACCTGTCTGTCGGCAGGATTATGTCAAAATCTATCTGGGCGATTTTCATGAAACATGGTGGAGGGTTCGAGTGTGGGGCCAAGGAAGAACACATTCATTTTGGAGCGCTGTTTTTGTTTTTGCGAGAAATTGGCCTTGGCGGAGGTCTGCACTCTCAGAGTGCCCCTCTAGTTAATTTGTATATTATATTCATATATTTATTAATATATTGATTTATTGTTCTTTGCGGTAGGCAATGTAGTGCATGCCTAGGAGAAAACTTTTAGTTCGAAACTTTTCGTGCAATTTAGGAGTGCTCTTAGTGGTAAGATCAAATGCTTTGTGAATACGGGCCCAGGGGCTAGATCTGTGTGAGAGTCAGCCAATATGGCTTTCTAAGTCTGCAGTGAGATGCAGTGAGATGCAGAGAGGCATCATTGACTGTGGTAATACTGTAGATTGATAAGATTTCCTTTCCTTAATACAAAACTGCACGATTATCAAAAATACCAGAAATCTGTTTTTGCGTGAGATAACACGTCCAAAACGAAGCAGAGAAATGAAAGATAAAAGAGAGGACATCATTCAACGTTAAAAGTGTCCTCAAATAGACATCTGAAGAGGAAACTATTTCTGTGTGTGAAACTCCAGGGCCCGCTGCAAATCCATTGTAGTTTCAGCTTAAAAGGACATGCAAAACTGTCCAACCCAGGGAGCTCTACATATCTGTCTAAAACAAGGTGCATATCTATAAGGGTACATAGACAAACAAGAAAAATATATCCTTATATATATATATACATATATTTATATGTGTATGTACACATCTGTTTCTATGATTTAATTTGTTGCTTAAGATTTAAACAAGCATGATGATTGTTTTCCTGGTTATGCTTTTGAAGAAGAAGCAAGAGGATAAAGATGACTGTATGATAAGTAAGACTGTAAGATGTATTATTTGCTTCCCGGTAAACTGCTATGGGATAAAGAAAACCTCCTACTGACACTGGGGTCGACGGTGGGATTGTGCACAAGACAGAGATCATCGGTTTGGCTTTGGTTCTCCTGGGAGTCCATGATAAAATTGTGACAGTTAGTGCAGTCCTCGTGAGAGGTCCCTGGAAAAAGGCCGATTCTGGAACGGATCGGGACCGAGTCCGGCCCAGATCTGAGCTAGACTCAGCGGCAATCAGAGACTCGCAGAATCTTCGCAAAGATCACATGAATGTCGCAGAGATCAATTGCATGAATAGTTCAATAACAAAAAAAACATAGCTTACTTGCTTTTTTTCAGACCAGTAAAGACTGCCATGTTTAACAAATGCTACACACAAAAATGATTTTTTTTAAAAAGTCGTCTGGAAATCTTCAACCTCAAGAATCAGGATTTGTGTGTTTTATATTTCTTCCTTTGCTGTTTCTTTTTGAATCCTTTTCGGAAAGGTAAAATAAAAAAAGATCAGCTTAAGTCCATCAACAACACTACCAATAATGCAAAATACACCAGTTCTTTGTTTTGTCAAAAAAAAAAGAAAAGAAAAAAAAAAAACACTTTTTGAGTATTTTTGTGTATGTTTTCATTATGAAGATACGATTACGTTTTCAGTGTTCAGCTGGTTGAGGGTGTTTGGAGCAAAGGAGCTCCCTCTGGTGGCGTGGAGGAGGAAAAGTAGTCAGTCCCAAAGTAGGGGGCCCCTCACCTCAGCAGTGTCTCCCCCAGCCCCTGCTGATGGGAAAAGGCTGGGGGGAGGGGAGAACCAGACCAAGAACCAGCACAGGGGTTAGGCTAGGCTGGCCTGGGCTGGACTGCGGAGGCGTCGGGGGTAGGCTCAGGCTCCAGCTCCAGCTCACGTTTCGGACTCACGGTACCACCACGGCTCAGTCGACGAAGCGCTGGCAGGCTTTCTTCCAGCGGCAGGCCGTGCACCACAGGTCCCTCTTCTCCATGCCGTACACCTTGCGGCACTTCTTCGCCTCGCCCCGCGGCTTCCTGGGGTGGGTTGGCAAGAACCATGAGTGAGCGGGATGAGACCTGATTGGACCATGGGATGACAACTTGCTGAAAACATCCCAACATAAACAAAACATAAACGTACCACTGTCATGGGGGCGACAGTGGTACAGTAGGTAGAGAAGTCGATTAAGCAAGACACTGAACCCCTAATTGCTCCTGATGTGCAGTGTGCCATCAGTGTAAATGTAAAATGTGTATACTATGTAAGTCGCACATATGTAAGTCGCTTTGGATAAAAGCGTCTGCTAAATGACTAAATGTAAATGTAAATTCCCACTCACACTGCAAGCAGTTTATTCGCTGCTATTGTGCTACTACGACACACACACTGGTGTCGGGTGGGAATGGGAGCCAATGTCGTGAATACGGAAAAGTCAGACCGTTAATCTATCCCCCCTGGTAACCTAGTAACAGCTCCAGTGGAAATTGTGAAACACAAGATTCCTGTCTTCTCCCCCCTTCATCCACTACAATGATATCAGAGTAAGCCCCGTGCCCCGTTGATTTCCCATTATTTTACCTCAGGATTGTGTAATGGCTTCTCTATCTGGAGCCATTTCACATAATCCGCAAGTGGTAGTGATCACTTTAAACCCAAGGCTGTCTTTTTATTGGTGAGCTGATTTTGAGAAATTAAACTTTGCCTCAGGCTATGCAGCAAACAGTGTTGACTGGTTGCTATGGTTGCCTTGTTGCTATGCTAGCTAGCGAAGGAAACTTTTAAATAACCTTAAAACGGTTTAAAAGGCAGAGTTCGATTCGCATGAAATGATATGAAGATATATCTAGCTGACGTTACAGTCTTCTCAATTAAACTTATAAAAAATGATTATAGGAAAAAATAATTAACTTAACAGCTAATTGGTTGGTATTAAGACACCCTACCAGCTGCTTACTGTGAAGATGGATGGCTCTGCAAGCTAGCGTTAGAGGGCAAGGATGGCGAGGTCAACCGCCATGAGACCCGGAACGTTCTGCACTTACTTACAGTATTCTGTAACACACACTCAGGTGGGAATAAAGGACATTTTCTGTCATGAAAGACTGAATGGGAATGTGT
>NC_045155.1:374115-376615 GCF_900700415.2 Clupea harengus
CTCCCTCTGTCTCTCTCTGCATGTCTTCTCTCTCTCCCTCTCTCTCTCCCTCTATCTCTCTCTGCATGTCTTCTCTCTCCCTCTCTCTCTCCCTCTATCTCTCTCGGCATGTCTTCTCTCTCCCTCTCTCTCTCCCTCTATCTCTCTCTGCATGTCTTCTCTCTCTCTCTCCTCATGTCTCCTCCCTCTCTCTCCCTCTATCCTCTCTGCATGTCTTCTCTCTCTCTCTCTCTCCCTCTATCTCTCTCTGCATGTCTTCTCTCTCTCTCTGTCTCTCCCTCTATCTCTTGTCCTTTCTATTCCTACCCCCCATTTCTCTATTTTAATTAACATAAATAAACATTATTACATTTAACCAACTCTCCCTCTCTCTGTCTTTCTCCCCTTCTATCTCTCTCTCTCTCCTCTTAACATGATTTTCCTCCATCCATCTAGCAGGTCCTCTGTGTGTGTGTGTGTGTGTGTGTGTGTGTGTGTCTGCTGTCAGCAGCTTCCCACATCTCTGTCATACCCCGCTGCTGCCACAGACGACACACACACACACACACACACACACGACACATACACATACACATACATAGACACACACAGACAGAAAATCCCACGTGCACATACACATACAAAGACATAGATGGACACTAACAGGTGCACACACACACGCATATATGCACAGACGCACGCCCACACACACACACGCACGCACGCACACACACACACACACACACACACACACACACACACACACACACACACACACACACACACACACACACACACACACACACACACACACACACACACACACACACACACACACACACACACACACACCCCCCCCCACACACACACACACACACACACACACACACACACACACACACACACACTGAGCCCTGCAGATAAGATCTCATTACGATGGAAAAAGCTCCAGATATGTCACCATGGTGCACAACCTCAGTCTTCCTCACCCCCCCCCCCCCCCCCCCCTCCTCTCCTACCCCCTCCGCTCTCCGTGTCTGTTATTATTACGGCCGGTAATTAAATCCCCTCGGAGGGAGGACTGGTGTAAAGCCTGTAATGATTAAGATAAAGCTGCGCTCCTCCACAAGCTGCCGCTGATTCTCTGATTTTCTTTTCTTTTCTTTTCCAGTCTTTCTGTTTCATTCCTTTTCTCTTGTGTTTTTTGATGACAAGCACAAGCCCAGACCCGCAATGCTGTCAGGAGGGAAAGTGTGTGTGTGTGTGTGTGTGTGTGTGTGTGTGTGTGTGTGTGTGTGTGTGTGTGTGTGTGTGTGTGTGTGTGTGTGTGTGTGTGTGTGTGGGTGTGTGTGTGTGTGTG
Organism: Clupea harengus; assembly: GCF_900700415.2. NCBI lineage: Eukaryota > Metazoa > Chordata > Actinopteri > Clupeiformes > Clupeidae > Clupea > Clupea harengus. The sequence continues at coordinate 375,455 of NC_045155.1, forward strand.
TGTGTGTGGGTGTGTTTTGGCATCGCCTTTCACCAGCGTGACAAAGGGGCGGACAAAAAATGATGAGAGATAAAGACAAAAAAAAAGAATTGTTGATCAGGGTTGGTGAAATGAACCATCTCCCTCGCTTTCTTTCTCTCTCTCTCTCTCTCTCTTTACAGATTCCTCGTGGCCATCTGTGATAATGACTCCTCATTTTATGACAAAACAGTCTATGCTGATTCCATTTCAAAGCTCGTCCAGGTCCACATCTCTGCCAGATTTGCTAAGGGCTTCTTGTGGTACATCAGCTCCCTGCATGCCTAACCTACTGTCGCTACATGATGGTACTCCTTTGGGGGATCGTAGTCCCTCACATTGCGCATGCGTCATTTTGCGACACTGTCGACTGCTGTCGACAGCGAAGCCGCGCGCGCGTGCGTCACAACGACAGATCCGTTTTCAATCATGGAGAAAAGCGATGAAAGCCAGTTTTTTTGAAAACATGACCATTTATTTCAAAACAAAGAAGATGTTGTCACAGTGGACAAAACAGATGAGGTGGAGGATCAAAAAGTCTCTCCCCAGTTTCGTTTCATATGTTGACGTAGAGCCTTATGCTGTTAGCCGTTTACAGCATAATTAAATATAACATTAAATATACCCAGATTATGCGTTAAGACAAGCCCCATATGTTGACGTTTAAACCGTTTACAACATGATTAAATATTACGTTAAATAAACCTACATTATGCGTTAAGACAAGCCAGATATGTTGATGTTGATGTTGAGCCTTATGCCGTAAACCGTTTGTGTCTGAGCATGCGCAATGTGAGGGACTACGATCCCCCAAAGGACTACCATCGTGTAGCGACACCTACCCAGCAACAGGGCTGCGGGTAGTAGCCCTGGCTACGGCTAGCAGTCCTGGCTACTGCTACGAGCATTGGACCAGGCTAGTAGCAATGGCTACGGCTAGTAGCACTGGCCCAGGCTACGGCTGCGGCTGTGACTTCATCTGGACGCCCTGAATATAACCACAGATCCATGTGAGATCACAGAGAGGACTCGGAGGCCTTGAGAAAAACTCTGGTGAAACATCTCCACTAACCTCAGCAGCGGCAGCACAAGCATCCAGACATCAGCAGCCACAGCCACAGCCACAGCCGCTCTGTGTCTACT
>NC_045155.1:399115-401615 GCF_900700415.2 Clupea harengus
CACACACACACACACACACACACACACACACACACACACACACACAGAGATAGGTCCTGGAGTGGGCGCACACCAGGCCTGGCAGGAGAGAGAGATAGATCCTGGGGTGGGCAGGAGAGAGATGGTCCTGGGGTGGGCGCACAGCTGGCAGGAGAGAGATAGGACCTGGAGTGGGCGCACAGCTGGCAGGAGAGAGAGATGGTCCTGGGGTGGGCGCACAGCTGGCAGGAGAGAGATAGGACCTGGGGTGGGCGCACACCAGGCCTGGCAGGAGAGAGAGATAGGTCCTGGGGTGGGCGCAGGAGAGAGATAGGTCCTGGAGTGGGCGCAGGAGAGAGATGGTCCTGGAGTGGGCGCACAGCTGGCAGGAGAGAGATAGGTCCTGGGGTGGGCGCAGGAGAGAGATAGGTCCTGGAGTGGGCGCACAGCTGGCAGGAGAGAGATAGGACCTGGGGTGGGCGCACACCAGGCCTGGCAGGAGAGAGAGATAGGTCCTGGGGTGGGCGCAGGAGAGAGATAGGTCCTGGAGTGGGCGCAGGAGAGAGATAGGTCCTGGAGTGGGCGCAGGAGAGAGATAGGTCCTGGAGTGGGCGCACAGCTGGCAGGAGAGAGATGGTCCTGGAGTGGGCGCACAGCTGGGCAGAGGTTGATCGATGGCGGCGTAGGATGGTGCAAACTCTATCTCCCAAAAATACAGACCTGTTGCTACCTGTCGAAATCAAGCCCGGGTGTTCAAAGGAATCAAGGCGAGGGGAATGTCATGAACTGACAACGTCTTGTTTCCGCCCATCGATGGATAGATAAGACTGATGGTGGTCTAGGAGTAGCAGGCGGGGCTTCTTGTTTTGAGCACTTCGTTTGAGCACCACAAAATGTTTCAGGAACTCTGCAAAGTGTGTGTGTACTTCTTCCAACCCGATGGGTCTGCCGCTCCTGTGCTTCCAGGAGGGAGTTCCATGGATTCTGAAGTGGTCACAGAAGGGAAGTATTGGGAATGTCAAAAGGGGGGGGGGATACTGTTTCAATTGTGCTGAGACAGCACAGACCACACACACACACACACACACACACACACACACACACACTGGCGGTCCTCGCTCTGCTGAGGTAAAGATAGGTGCCCCTACTTGTTTAAATCTGGCCACCACTCCGACTTGTAGCCTGTTGGCACACCTGCTCCAATAACATTCCACACATCTCCTGGCCTGAACCCAGTGTGTGTGTGTGTGTGTGTGTGTGTGCATAAGTCCACACATCTCCTGGCTAGGGATGGGTATCGTTTGGTTTTTATCCGATACCGGTACATAACCGATACTTTTAAAACGATACCGGTGCCTAAACGGTGCCTGAACCGATACTTTTTTTTTTTAAAGCACAAAGCGACGATTGACAACATTAAAGAAAGGCTTTTTTTATTGCCAAGGCAATTTTTTTTCTTCAAATTGAACAATATATTAACTGTTTAAAGCAGGGGTTCTCAAACTTTTGCAAGCTGGGCCCCCCCAAAGCTGGTTAGGGGTAGTTGGGGCCCCCCCATCCACCCGCGGCCCGCCGCCACCGCCCTCAACTACACCACCATATATAGATAGATAGATAGATAGTGTATTGTTATTAATAGGCCTGACATGTCAAGGTTAGGCTATTGTTATTGTTAGGCCCATACAGACAATTATTATAACTATTTATTTTTATTATTGTTATTATTATTATCAGTAATAGTAGGTATTATTATAATTAATGATTATCGACCAATTATTATTATTGTATTATTATTATTATCATAATAATAATAAGTGGTATTATTGCTATCATTAGGATACTGTTATTATTATGGGCCTCTTGTGATCTTTACAAAAAAAAGAATGACGAAAGAGGGGAGATGCTTAAGTCTACTGTCACTCTTCAGCTGCTCTTTCATGTCTAGTGACAGCTCATCTGCTGAGCAGAGAAATGGATCCCGAACTCAGGCGAATGAACGGTAGTCCTCTTTGAAATAGGACCCAAACTGATTTCTGATATTCGGCGTGATACAGTGTAATTTGACATAGGAGCTAAACTCAGCACAATACCTATCATTATTCTAAACGTGTTGCGTGGCCGGCAAAATCAGTGTTTCGGCAATTGTATGGGGTTTGCCAAGCTTAGCAATTCTATGAGCAACTACATAAGATGCTCCAGACACTGCTTGGAGATAGTGCTATGCTTGGACATGGTGGTTCGTTGTTGCTGGAGGCCATCACGTTTATGTTTAAAGAAGTCCACAGGCTTCTCTTTCTGACTTTTACGAATCAGAAACTTGTCCATGTTGTGTTTGTTTGCTGATACAGCGTATGAAGTTAATAAAGTTCTAATTTCAACGTCGTGTTCTTGTATGTGTGGTTGTGAACGACTTGCACACGAACAATGGATAAGGCTGTGCTAGGCAATGATTCCTAACCAAACGAACTGTACACAATGTAGACAGGGACAGCACAAAATAGTATTCAAGTGCTGGTGTTTT
>NC_045155.1:436093-438593 GCF_900700415.2 Clupea harengus
CAAACCAACTCCGTTGACAACAGAATCTTTGCTGATACATTCATTCCAAACGATATTGTCCAACATTGGACTGATAACTCTTCCCGGCGAGGATAATTTTGTACACGTCAGTATCACTCCGCAATCCATTGCCGTGACACTCTCACCATGTCCGGCGTTATTCCCTGCATACGTGCTGTTACCAGCTTGACTCGAAGTCGCACCACCGAGCCGTATGCCGGTAAGGGACTTATCGAGGAGGCGCCTGGAAGTCATTTTTAGTCAGGAAAAGTGAATCTAAAGAAAGATAACTAGCTTTCTATAGACTTTAGTACGGAAGAAGAAATGATACATTTAACAAGATTGTCTTGACTAGAACTTAGCTTGTCGCAACACTACCAACTAGATTTTCTACCACCTCAGACAACTACAGCCGACCGGTCAGGGAATAAAAGATTGTTTTGCTTTTTTCCTCCAAATGAACGCCACGCCCACTCTCTCCTGCGCGTGCAGCCAGGCGAGATTCGCAATGTCCCGCCTCCCATTCAGTCCTATTGGTCTTCGGCATACATAAACATGCATTTTTGGCACACGGCCATTACAATGTACAATCTGATTGGCTGGTTTGGAAAATGTCACATTTTTTCCCCTAACACTGCGGAGGTGTGTCTCGACGATATGCCGGCCGGTGCGGGAGAAAAACAAGCCCTGCTGCGTCGAGTAGATATGACTATCGGATTTTGAATTTGTTTGTTTGTTTTTAAAACAAACGATGCCTACCTTCGAGATATACAGTGCATGCACATGTGCATGTACACATACATATTTATTTACCGCATTTATACTTTAGCCTCATATTTCATATATTTCGATAACCCAACAGGCCTACTTTTCGGTTGAAAATTAGCCCAGCCTCTCAACCCATTCGAATAGACAATAACAAGACACGTATATTACAAATGATCATAGCATAGGCTAATTACTGGCCCTGGCACACGCGTACCATTAACGCTATGCTAAAAACCAATACAACTCAGTGTTTCTCTGTTGATTAAATGGGAAACTAGACATTGTACCAGACATTGCCAAGCTACGTTGCAAACCAGCTGACATTTCAACACGGACTAGGCTATGTGAGCTTCCCCCCGTACGTTATGGCTCCTCCCTCGCCAGCGGCACGACAGCCGGGGAGAAGCAGCAGCGTACGAATTATGTAACTTTTTGGTTATCTTTAAGCCATGTGATCAATAAACTATATGTACATCTAAGACGCCCATTAAAGAGAAACTACATTTAAATACATATATATATATAGTTAAATCCGTTCGAGGGCGTGCGTTGTGATACTGCTGCTTGTAAACATAGTATTGTAACCTTGTTCTTACACTGTTTCAAATCGCTGGGCCACATCCTGCAGTGAGCCATTACATATGTGTCTACATTAGGGCAGTAGCGCTGGGGAGATACACGTTGTCGTATTTCTGATACCAGGCAAAGATTTATTTTCCGCGTGCAGTGCAAGCTTCTCTGTGCAATCTAGCCCTACAACACGGGGTTGGAAGTTGCGATTCCGTTTACATTTTTTTGTCCGCCTCTGTTCCGCTAGCAAAGCGGTGGCGACGTTTATTAAAATGTGCTGCTCCACCCGTCCTTCGAAAGAAACGACAAAATGATTCCATCATCATTTGAAACTTGCAGTTGAAATGGCTTGTTAAAACACCAACTGCAAAATGAACATCTCCAAGCCTACCAGTAGGCTACCACCTTTATACGTTAGGCCACATCTAGAAATTAGACAAATCTAGCAATCTATTAGGTTTTTTTTCTATTATTCGTTCATTGACACTAATAAGGCACACAAATTGTCTTAAGGTGCAACTTTATTACAAAAGTATAAATTTGACCACAATATCATGAATGATATCTTGATTAAAAAAACATACAATCTTTTGCACATAAGTAAAATAGGACACAAGCCGTTATGTATATACAGTACACACCCTGTTCGTTTTTAAGCCAACTAAAAGCACACCCAGTCTAATTGATTTGCAGACATGGGGCTTGAAAAGCAAAAACATTTGAAAAATAAGTAGAACTTGCTCTGACAGGCCAACCAACTATACAACCAAGAAATAAAATATATTTCTATTATAATATCAGTAATATATCTATCTGAACGTCATAATCTGACCCCCATTTCACTGCACAAACTCGATGCTGTGCATTTTTGTAATTCCATCATCAATTAGTCTTCAACACAGCTGTGAACTCATGGATCTCATGCTCTGGGGGAAAGTGGATTACGCTCCTTGATTGTTTCATTGTGGTTTTATCTTTGAATAAAAAGTGCCCCCCAATCCTCGGCACAATTAAAGGCGATAAGGGGGGGGGGGGGGGCAGTACATACCTACACACACCATGCCTTTTGAAAACCTGTGCTGAATGCAAACCATTACATTTTGTTATGCCCCTCCCTCTGAATGCAAAACAGGCTTGGTCCAAGAGCAGGCTGCCCCCCCCC
>NC_045155.1:448593-451093 GCF_900700415.2 Clupea harengus
TGTGTGTGTGTGTGTGTGTGTGTGTGTGTGTGTGTGTGTGTGTGTGTGTGTGTGTGTGTGTTTGTCTGTATGTGTGTGCGTGTGCATGTGCATGAGTGTGTATGTGTGTGTATGTGTGTGTGTATGTATGAGTGTTTGTCTGTGTGTGTATGTGTGTGCGTGTGCATGTGTATGTGTATATGCATGTGTATGTGTATGAGTGTGTGTATATGTGTGTGTATGTGTGTGTGTGTGTGTGAGTGTGTGTATATATGTGTGTGTGTGTGTGTGTGTGTGTGTGTGTCTGTGTGTGTGTGTCTTTGTGTGTGTGTGTGTGTGTGTGTGTGTGTGTGTGTGTGTCTGTGTGTGTGTGGTTGTGTGGGTGTGTATGTGTGTGTTTGAGTGTGTGTCTGTGTGTGTGTGTGTGTGGTTGTGTGTGTGTGTCTGTGTGTGTGTGTCTGTGTGTGTGTGTCTGTGTGTGTGTGTGTGTGTGTGTCTGTGTATGTGTGTGAGCGCACACTCAAGTTTCTGCATCTGTGTGTGTGTGCGTGCGTGTGTGTGTGTGTCTGTGCGTGTGTCTGTGCGTGTGTGAGTGCAAATTTAAGTGGATGTGTGTAGTAAGCTGGTTTGCTAAAAGCATCCATAAGCGCTTTTCCACAGCAGGAACTCGAGGTCCGTTTCAGGAGGCACCTTTAGGAGGTTTTCCACTGCAGGAACCGCCCTTGTAGAACCTTCTAGAACCTTCTAGCAGGAACCGCCCTTGTAGAACTTTCTAGCAGTAGGACCTCTTTCTGGGGTGAAATAAGTACCCTGAAACTGCTGGGGGAGTTTGCAGGGATGGTTGATGCTTATTGGTTAGTTTGCAGTGATGGTTGATGCTTATTGGTTGGTTTGCAGTGATGGTTGATGCTTATTGGTTGGTTTGCAGGGATGGTTGATGCTTATTGGTTAAACGCGACTAGAGTGGAAGACAACCACAAGCGCCATTTTTAAAACCAGCAACATTTAGCAGAGGATATGCAGTCAAAACACCCAAATAAACGATACCTTACATAGTTAGCTTGTCGAGGTTGCAGTCACTGAATGAACGCAAGCTAAATGTCAGCTGAAATATTTATGAATCACAGTGGTGCTGGTAGTGTGTGTGTGTGTGTGTGTGTGTGTGTGTGTGTGTGTGTGTGTGTGTGTGTGTGTGTGTGTGTGTGTGTGTGTGTGTGTGTGTGTGTGTGCTGGTATATTAATGAATCACAGTGGTGCTGGTATATTAATTATTATTATTATTATTGTGTGTATGTGTGTGTGAGTGTGTGTGTGTGTGTGTGTGTGTGTGTGTGTGTGTGTGTGTGTGTGTGTGTGTGTGTGCGTGTGCTGGTATATTAATGAATCACAGTGGCGCTGGTATATTAATTATTATTATTATTATTGTGTGTATGTGTGTGTGTGTGTGTGTGTGTGTGTGTGCTGGTATATTAATGAATCACAGTGGTGCTGGTATATTAATTATTATTATTATTATTATTGTGTGTGTGTGTGTGTGTGTGTGTGTGTGTGTGTGTGTGTGTGCTGGTATATTAATGAATCACAGTGGTGCTGGTATATTAATTATTATTATTATTATTGTGTGTATATGTGTGTGAGTGTGTGTGTGTGTGTGTGTGTGTGTGTGTGTGTGTGTGTGTGTGTGTGTGTGTGTGTGTGTGTGTGTGTGTGTGTGTGTGTGTGTGTGTGTGTGTGTGTGTGTGTGTGTGTGTGTATATTAATTTATCAAGTAATTACAGCTGACATGAAGCCATTTAACCGGGTGGTAGCAACTTCATAGCAAAATGTAACGGTCGACTCGACCTTGAGGTAACGTTATCTAGAAAATCGCAGTTTAATGGTCTAATGCTGGTGCCGCCTGCCACTAAAGAACTATATCATTATTTTGTCGTGCTAAGAACTGACATCGCGATTGAAGAGCGGAATATTAGGCTACGTCACTTGTAGGCTAGTAGTTCCTGCACTGCAAAACGAAAAGGCTGATTAAGGGGCTGTTCCTGTAAGCGTTCGCCCCACCTGTGAAGTTCCCCGAGTACCTGCAGTGGAAAAGCACCTCATGTAACATGTTAAGTGCCAGAAAGAATGAATGTTACCTGAGAACACTTCACTTTAATAGATAGAGAGGCACAAGAGTATAGAGAGGCACAAGAGTATAGAGAGGCTTTTGAGCAAAACAAACAAGCACTTTGGAAACTGGATCTTAAGCCATAGATTCCGAATCTAACCTTAAGTCTTATTGGTCTCATGACTCGACTGACTTGTTATTCACGTTGGCGTCAGACCGCAGACAAGCAAGCCACCAGGAACATGTGTGTGTGTGTGTGTGTGTGTGTGTGTGTGTGTGTGTGTGTGTGTGTGTGTGTGTGTGTTTGTTTGTGTGTGTGTGTGTGTGTGTGTGTGTGTGTGTGTGTGTGTGTGTGTGTGTGTGTGTGTGTGTGTGTGTGTGTGTGTGTGTGTGTGTGTGTGTGTGTGTATCCAATAC
>NC_045155.1:517352-524852 GCF_900700415.2 Clupea harengus
ACACACAGAGACACACACACACACAGACACACACACACACACACACACACACTCACACCTGCTATGACGAGGGTTATATTTGCACTGAGGAGGTGAAGGACAGAAACAAATGGCACAGGTAGAGTCTAATGGAGAGAGAGAGAGGGAGAGAGGGGGGGCAGAGAGAGAGAGGGAGAGAGAGAGAGAGAGAGGGAGAGAGGGAGGGAGAGAGGGAGGGAGAGCGGGAGAGAGGAAATGCAAAAGGGAGAGGGAGAGAAAGAGAGGGAGAGAGAGAGGTTGTGTGAAAGAGAGAGAGAGAGGGAGGGAGAGAGAGAGAGGGAGAGAGAGAGAGAGAGAGAGAGAGAGAAAGAGAGGGAGAGAGAGAGAGAGAGAGGGTGAGGGAGAGAAAGAGAGGGAGAGAGAGAGGTTGTGTGAAAGAGAGAGAGAGAGGGAGGGAGAGAGGTTGTGTGAAAGAGAGAGAGAGAGGGAGGGAGAGAGAGAGAGAGGTTGTGTGAAAGAGAGGTGACAAAGGCAGAGAAGAAGAGACAAGTTGATGAAGTGGAGGTGTGAGTGTGTTAAGGGGGAGGGTGTTGGGGTGTGGGGGTGTTGTTAAGGGAGAAAAAGAGGCGGTGCGAATGGTTGCCGTGGCTGTGAGTGTTGCCGTGTCGGGGCGTGTGAAAAGCCAAAGTGACGCGGCCGGCGCTGAGCAGGGTCGATAAAGGCGGTGACTGATGGACGAGGCCTTTTAATTGGACAGCGTGGCTTTGTCTACAGAGTGAGGGGGGGGGGAGGGGGGCAGTGAAGGTCTGGGGTAATGAGACCTTGGGGGCGAAGGGGGAGGGGGGGGGGGCAACACAATGTTTCCTCTGCTGACACGGAGATACACTCTAATGCTAGATTTATAGTTATCCATTTGGACGGAGACGGACACATAGCCACGCCTTGGCAACACCCTTCCCCGTGGTGGAACGCCCATCCGAGCCCTTCGGAGAGCTGGACGGACACCGACGTGCACCTCTCGATTTTTGTAACTTTTTCGGATACGAACGGATAGCGACGGATACCCCCTTGGCTGTGATTGGTCCGCTAACGAAATCATTTCCTAACGACATCATTTCCGGAATCTCACATTTCCTGTTTCATTCCCTATCTGTTCCTATTCTGTTATAGAGTGTGGATCAGCCGAATATTTCTGTCCGAGCCCGGCCTGCGTCCGACAGAGTAGTGCCCGAGCCAGACAGCCATTCAAATATATTGTCGGAATCCAACCAGACATAGTCATTTTATGAATAGCCTGTAGACCGTCTCACAAGCTTCTTCTAGTTGATTATGAACAAACATAACAGAAGAGGTCTGAAGATATTTCTGAAACACTTATAAGGACGCTCAAATGACCGCGAATTCATAGGAGAGAATACTATCCCATTCTCACAGGAGACATCACAGCAATCGGAGCATATTTGCCAAACGCGATAAAAGATAGCCCTACTGCTCTGAAATATTCCCATTCCATACTGAATATTCTGTTTAGATCAAAGGTTTGTTTTTCGACACCGTGATATTTCAGATGATGGAACAGTTGAAATGAATGCTCATATACAAAAGCTAACATTAACGTGAAGTGGAGTTAACTTGCAGCCAACACCATTGCATTACAAACCCTAACACACACACATAATGAGAAAGTAGGCTTATTACACCTGGCGATTATCTCGCCTTTTATCTTCCATCTTTGAATAATGTAACTTATAAACACGTCGTTTTAAAGCGCTGTGGCCGTCCTGAAAAGATGTGTCAATAAATGAATTTAATCCATAGAATCCACGTTGACTTCACTACTTATTAAGATATTGTAACAAATCACGGAAGTGTGGAATATTTGTTATGGCTTTTAATTAAACACTAAACACAATACAATGTCAAAATGGCACGGGCTTTATGCCCTACTACAAGTTATCACGAACAGACTGTGCTACCGTCACACACCTGTATAAACTCCGTCCCAACACGTACAGCAAGACAGCAAGTAAAATATTTAGTCCGAACCCCAATGAGTCAATGTCTCAACTGTTCATACTACTGACACATTTACATACGTTTCTTAAGAATAGCCTGCCTTTATTAAACTCGAGCATCAACAGATGAATGATAAATGCACTGGCTCACACAAACAAGCCCCGTTAAACGCACAAGCGCGCACAAAAGGGATATAAGCATATTGAAATGAATTATTCACATTGCAAGAACGGAATGAAATGGCCTACACATTACACACGCTATGCATCTGATATGCCTAAATAAAACTCACGTTATATGCTACACCAGAAGAGGCGCGAATAAAACAAGTCTTACCATTGAAGATCATCTTTTTTCTTGAAAAATGTAAGTACACGGACACATTCCTTATAAAAGTATCTACATAGTCCAACCATCGATGTTTAATCCATGTTGTGGAGAAAGAGGATGGCATCAATCATATTTCATTAAAGCTTCACACTTCTTACATTGGACATATCAAACAGCCTCATTAGAATCCGCATAGAATATGATGCCATCCGACAGAAATATCTCCATAGGCCTACAGTAAATTTCCCCTCGAGTGTCGTTTTAAACTCTCCAGATGACAGTTTCTTTTTTTTTTTAAACTTTAAGTGCACAAAGTTCGTTATACGATCTACATAGTCCAACAATCGAGGTTTAATCCATTTACATTTAGTCATTTAGCCGACGCTTTTGTACAGGGGAGAAGCATGTGAAGCAAACACGTTTACTTGACTACTTATTAAGATATTTAAATATGGAATGTTCAATGCCTTGACTACTAAGCAGGAATATCTCCATACAGTAGATTCCCCCTCGTTTTGTATTGTTTTTAAACTCTCCAGATGACAGTTTCTTTTTTAACTTATTCCCTGATACCAGTTTGCCCAGAGGCGGTTTTTCCTACAGGCGGTATAGGCGGTCGCCTAGGGCGCCACTCAGAGGGGGGCGCAAAAAACTGCGCCCAGCAAAAAAAAAAAAAAAAAAACAAGAATTGTGTTTTTTTTTTGCGCCCCCTTTATATCTCCAACCAATATTTTGACTTAAAAAAAAAATCTAACATTAGGGTAAAATGAGCCAAAAATCGAAAACGGAAGGGGTACGTACGTCCTTGGTGTTGTCAGAACATGCTAGCACAGTGAGGCGTTTGGTTAGAGTCAAAAGCCATCCGGGGCGCAATTTAAGAAGAAAAGAAAGGAAGAAGAAGAGAAACGTGCCAAGGAGAAAGGTAATCCTTAAATCCTGTTCTAGCCTAGAATGAATTCCAGATAAGAAAACGTTCACGAATGCGTGAATTGCCCCTGGCACTTTAGTGGAGTTAAGAAGAAAAGATGTACCTTATCATTGAAAGTTTTCCTACTCCCTGTCACATAGTTCTTTAAGGATTTTACAGAGGCGGGTATATAAAAATGATATGTCCATTTATTCTACATTATACAAAAAAAGACTAAAATAGGGGCGCACATATAAAGCCAATAGCCAGTGCAACAACACTACACATATCTTACTCGTTGCATAGCACACCCATTAAGGAAGCCAAACACGGCAACTTGTCAACAAGTGAGGAATACTGGTAAAAATCCAAGTGTTGTATTGTCAACTTTGTATGGATTGTATGTAATCTTGCTAGTTAGCTAACGCTAGCTAGCCAGTGACTTGTGACGTTCCTTGTTATTGCCATTCAGTCGAAACATCAGTTCAAGTTCAGCTGTACCGCAATTTGCGTCATTTTGCGTCATAAAAAGTAATCACATTTGGACAGCTTTAGTTTGGTGGAGCGAGCTAGCCAGTTTAATTAGACATGATTCAACTAATCAAGAGCTATGCATCTTGGAATAAAAAAATGTCAGGCTGTCCAAATACACCAAAATGCTTAATAACTACATAATAGCTACATTTAACAAATTATGATAATACATACTTTTGTTATATCATTTTAGATTCACTTTTAGAAGACTAAGAAAACATTATTTGCAGGCGATTTGGAAGATGACGTGGTGGTGTGTGTGTGTCCATAAACAGTTGAACAGGGGGCGTGGCCGGAGCGTAGTCCAGCACAGGCGTGACATTTTCTCAGTGATTTGTTCTTGAATTAATGTTTGTTCATCGTCGCGATCGTTGTTGTGTTTATGTGAAAGAAATGCAGTCTTACAGGGCAAAATAGCGTTTGAAAGTTGCAATTCCGTTTTCGGGGGAAAAACATATTTTTTATTTGGGGGGGGGCGCCAGTGAAGCTCGCCTAGAGCGCCAAATGTGCTAGGGCCGCCCCTGAGTTTGCCTCCTGTAATCGCGTTGTCACAGCTAGGACATAAAAAAAATCCCCGCACACAAGAAGGCTATTATCCTAAATGTGATTTATTTTAGTCTCAAAAACGAACTTCTCCATCACGTGAGGCAGACACGTTGACTTGACTACTTATTAAGATATTTAAATATGGAATGTTCAATGCCTTATCACGCTTATGTTTGAAAGCCATTGTTTTCAGCTTGCAGGTGCTTTTGCCTCTGGCCCAGTTTGTCGGTTTTGACGTTCATCTCTCTCCCCCAACCATCCAGGTTTAATAAATCCGCGTTGACTACTAAGCAGAAATATCTCCATACAGTAGATTCCCCCTCGTTTTGTATTCTTTTAAACTCTCCAGATGACAGTTTATTTTTTACTTCTTCCCTGATACCAGTTTGCCTCCTGTAATCAAGTTGTCACAGATATTTATTTGCCCAGTCAGGTTGTTGGTCTTGACGTTCAGATGTTGCGCCTAAACTATCATATCCTCTCGTCACATGATCAAATAGAGACTTGACATTGGACAACAGCATACATATTACCCAGCAATCATCATTACAAATCTGAATATGACAAAAAATACCAAAGAAAATGAGATAGTATTCATTTCATTGAATCATTTTTAATAGTTTCTATAGTGTATGTAAGATAAGCATATCATTTTGTTATAGATTGCTACTATTTTTCACACAAATAATACCTACCATGATGGAGATAAGTTTGCCTTTTCAAGTGAATATATAGCGTTAGACAGACTATTCATTGTAATGTAGTGTGTCTCAAAGACCCATGTGACTACACCTGTTCGTCTTGATGACGTGACGGCTGGGAGGAGGGAGATAAACAATCGACGAATTCTATCACTCAAAGAGGTAGCGTAGTAGCTCGTCTGTGACCAAAAAACCGCTGCTCCACCCACTGTTCTAGCGGTGAATTGTTTTCAACACCCACAGCCGTCGAAGAAGTATAAATCAAAAACAGTACGTCCGAATCTGTTTCCCCGCCCATCCGTAAAACGGACGGACACCGACGCAGATCTATAATTCGGGCTTTACACTACACCACTACACTACACTACACTACACTACACTACACAGCTACACTACACTACACTACTCTACACTACACTACACTACACTACCCAGCACCGAATAACACTACACTACACTATACCACACTACACTACACTACACTACCCAGCACCGAATAACACTACACTACACTACACTACACTACACTACACTAATCTACACTACCCAGCACCGAATAACACTACACTACTACACTACACTACACTACACTACACTACACTAATCTACACTACACTACACTACACTACACTACACTAATCTACACTACACTACACTACACTACACTAATCTACACTACACTACACTACACTACACTACCCAGCACCGAATAACACTACACTACACTACACTACACTAATCTACACTACACTACACTAATCTACACTAATCTACACTACACTACACTACACTACACTAATCTACACTACACTACACTACACTACACTATACCACACTACACTATACCACACTACACTACACTACACTACACTACACTACCCAGAACCGAATAACACTGCACCACTACACTGCTGCCACTCTACCACACTGTATAGCATTGTGCTGGTTTGCATTCTCTCTGATAGGTGAAAGAAACACGTCAACTTCATTTTGGTTAATGCTCATATTACCTTTGTTTATGCTAGGTGTGTTTGTTTTGTGGCCTGAATGGCATGAAGAATGCCTGAGAATGGCATAAATCAATTCTGGATTATAGAAGTAGACAGATGAATATTGAAGAATATTGAGATGAAGAAGAATATTACGTCTTTTTGTCTGGGTACTGGTTCGTAGGCATTCAGACCACATGATATTCGGTTTTGAGCTGCGGATAGCTTGGAGACATGATTTTGCATTTTTACTCGTCAGACTCTCTGTAGGACTCGTTAGTGTGCCAGGCTTGCTCTCGTTGACTCGTTAGTGTGCCAGGCTTGCTCTCGTTGACTCGTTAGTGTGCCAGGCTTGCTCTTGTTGTTCTCGGGCTGTGGAGAGGATACACCCACACATAAACATACAGGTGCATGTAAGCCCTCCACATAAACACACTCACACACGGGCAGGTCTATACACACTCAGACATATACACAGAAGCACATACACACACACATGTCAGTGCCAGACACACACATCCACACAAGCATACTGTGTAATATATATATATAAATATATATATATAGAGAGAGAGAGAGAGACCTACTCATACACATGAATAATGTAAGGCAGTAGGCTGGAGTATCCCTGTCTATTCGACGCCGCTGTGGTGTAATGTAACCCAGTGCGGTCCGACCCAGTGGTCCTGGGGAACAGTTAGAGGTTAGCTGACCCAGATTGGGTGGCCTGTCGGGGGTTGGGGTGAAGGGGCGGAGGCTCGAATGCTGCGGGCCGCACCTTGAGCACTGGAGGCAACAGGAACTCAGACTGCCGCCCCGATCGGTCGCGTTTCATCAAGATGCTGTCTGTCTGGTCACGTTTCGGTTCAGTTTGTGTGTATGTGTGTAAGCTGAGAGAGAGAGAGAGACAGAGAGAGACAGAGAGAGAGAGAGAGAGAGAGAATTTCTGCTCCTTGTGTATTATACATATACGTGTGTACTATGAGCATGGACGGATTAAGAAACCAGCCCCTGGGCCTGGACATGTTGCAGGTTTGCCATTTTGAGGGAATATATAGCATAAGGTATCCTTACCAGTCCCAATAAAAACATGCTTGATCACTGTCGCATTACACACAGCACAGGTACACTCAATTAAAGCCATTAGCAAATGAATGAAATACACCTTTTTCAACCACAAATAAGAGATACATAACAGCGACTTCACGCAGAGGCTCTGGTCTAGGGGCCCCCTGAGCTCATGGACCCCTGGGCCCGGTAGGCGCGTTCGTTAATCCATCCCTGACTATGAGTGTCCCTACGTCAATCAATCAATCTATCAACCAATCAATCAATAAAACTTTATTTGTACACTGCATTTCATACCAGGAGGTAACACAATGCGCCTCACAGAAGGAAAAATGGGGGGGGTTACAAACACAGATATTCCAGAGATAAATAAACAGGAAATGATGTACTAACCACACTGGCACCGTATGTGAGCACACTGTGTATTTCT
>NC_045155.1:529852-532078 GCF_900700415.2 Clupea harengus
ATTGTGAAGCTGAAAGTGAAAAGTGCAATGTTTTTTTTTTTTCAAGCGGATTTGTTCTGCTTAATCTCAGCACCTAGGGAATGAGTGAAAAGTGGAGGCCTGTGACTAAACTACTGAATATTGTACCCCCTTGTGGGTCATCCAGGAAGTGGACCTAACTTATAACAAAGGACCTTATCTTCAACACTTTACTTTAGGAAGTAAGTAAGTGCCAATGAGTTTCTTGTTCTCATTTAATGACCTTCACAAATCAAATCAAAACATAAACATACATTGTAAATCAATTCAAACAGACAAAAAAGGCTCTTGATGAGTTTGACATCAGACAGTTCTCTGTGCCGCCCCCACTCTGGGCTCACTGTGGGCCACTCAGCTGTGCCCTCTCCTCCCTGTAGCCCTTCATCAGCTGATTGATCAGAGTCAGTTCGTTCTCCCGTTTGACTGGGTACAGTGGAGGGAATGGGTTACCCTTGTACTCCAGCACAGCCATGGAGGCCCGGTCCAAGTTCTCCCTGTTGGGAAGTCGGGCCAGGCGTGTGTAACCCTTGACCTGGTTCTCGAATCTGGGTGCCAAGACCTTGAAAAGCTTCGGGAGCAAATCCTTTTCCTGTGAATATGGAGGGGAAAAATAACGATATCAAACCACAACCCAAAGTTTCTCAATGCATTACAAATGTAAGAGTGCTGAGCTCAAACTCTAAGCTATGACAGGCTTCACAGCTAGATTGAAGTCATGGAAAATGAGCTGCACTTAACATACCGTGAGCCAGAAGTTGGCCATTTGCATCGCTCTTACGTCCGTGTCTCCTCTCTTGGCATAGTCAATCAGCTGAAGTGAAAAGAGAGATCTATTAACATGGACTCATGACAAAACTTCAACAAGTTATTAAACCAGTAGAAAGCTGCCTCCCTCCAAAAGCACAGATAACGTTACAACCTATAATAATACAATCACTGCCAGACACTGGTTTAACTTTATAAGTAAAATAACGTTAGTTGCTTTATAGTAACGTTAACTTAAGCTCTTAGTAAAGTAAAGCAACGTGGACCACCTTGGTAGCACGTCAATGTTGTATACTCATAAGACAAGGCTCACTTTATCGGCGTAGAACTGGACCTCATCTGCCCGTGCCCGTGTGGTCTCTATTCTCTCATGCCGAACCAGTCCTGTCAAAATGTTCCGGAGCATGTTGATCCGAGACTCGGGTCCCAGACCCATTTTACGGGCCACACGGCCATGGATATCAGAGCTTGCAAAGTGAGTCGCATCTTCCAAGCTAGCCCACGTTTAACTGGTTTGGAGAACGGACCTGCTTAACTGTAACTCTTCCTCGAGGATATTAATACATTAAGTAAGACAGACGCAAGTTACTGTGTAATTACAAATGTTAACATAACACTTAGATGTATGATATGTACACTTGCTAGCTAACAAGCTAATGTCATAACACGCACAGGCTTCTTTGACATTGTCTGTCCGGTTGTATAATAGATCCGACTGGACGACTGCTCCCTTTCCAATCGTTCCGCCTTTGACTGTGGGGTCTCGTAAACCCACGTTCAGCCAACTTTGCATTTATCGTCATCTTTGTGTACATAAATGACAGACACAGACAATTGTAATATGCCTTTCAATTTAAAGGCATAGTCCATGATGTTTACCCCATTTTGTCAAATGCAGCAAAATTCTACTCATATTCCTCTACCTTTCCCTAAAAAACAACCCCGGTGTTCATGCACAGTCCTGGCTATGCAAATGGAAAACAAAGTAGTTTGGACTGTTCCAGCCAATCAACAACAAGGGGTGCACATGCGCCAGGCCCCATAGTGGTAATGTCGCACAGGCCACGTGGTCGTTTTGGCACACAAACCCACAATGGAAATGGCACATGCGCCCCCAGTCCTTTTGCCACGTTGGTCCATGATGCTACTGGCACATGGGTGCATAGACTCCACGGCTGTTGTGGTGCACAGGCCTCACACAGGGGCAGAGCAACTCAGGAGCAGGGTTGGAACCTGCTGCCTTTCATCTTGTCACGCGTAGACCCCAGAGTCGTTTTGGCACACAGGCCCACGGTCATTTTGGCACACAGGCCCCGCGGTCGTTTTGGCACACATGCCCCGCGGTCGTTTTGGCACACAGGCCCTGTGGTCGTTTTGACCTGGTGGAAATGGCACATGGGCCCCTCTGTCGTTCTGGTGTGCCGGCCCCACAGCCCTTCTGCC
>NC_045155.1:550078-555078 GCF_900700415.2 Clupea harengus
CTCTCTCACACACACACACACACACACACAGACACAGACACACACACACACACACACACACACACACACACACACACACACACACACACACACACACACACACAGACACACACAGGCTACAGTCTGAAAGAGCCTTGTTTTCCGGTGCCTTCTCTCTCTTTCTCACACACACACACAGACACATACACATGAACACACACACACACACACACACACAAAGGCTACACTTTGAAAGAGCCTTGTTTTCCTGTCCTCCTTTTTGTACTCCAGGTTCACCTTTCCATTCGCTGCGTGTGAATCTTACAGTAGCTTTAATTTGGGGATGTTGTTGTTTGTAACCTTTTTTTAAACCCTTTTTTGTTACACCCTCAAGCGGGACATTCTGAGTTCCGTAAATGTTGTCGTAAATGCACTGTATCTTGCGCATTGGGAATGTAGCGTAGTCTTCCAAAACAATGGCTGAACTTAGGGTCTCAACTGAACTCAATCAAAGTTGGTACGTGCATCGTGCACAACATGGCAGCGCCTAAATGTTGGATTTGTGCGGCGAGCAATAACACAGTACAGTCTTGCTTTGTTTTGATTCGTTGCTAGGCTGCGTCACACTTGTCCCACCATGCCCTGCTCTTCCTTTTACTACCTCCTGTGTGCCTACCTCCTACACCCCCGCCCCCCCCGCCCCACACACACCCCCCTGTCCGTACGTAATACAAAAAAGGCGAGGCGCAATAACAGTGCAACATTCTTGCCTTGAACAGGGCCACTGATTCTCATTCTATAGAACACATTGCCCAGTTCTCATTCTAAAGAATGCTATCTAGAATGTTAGACTCACTCTCACTGTAAAGACTGCTTGAGCCTCAGTCAGCAGATTCTGATCCAGTCACAAATGGATGAGTTTCCCTTCCCATTGTTCTATCATTTGGCGTGTGTGTGTGTGTGTGTGTGTGTGTGTGTGTGTGTGTGTGTGTGTGTGTGTGTGTGTGTGTGTGTAATTGAATTGTGTCAAATCCCACCAACAACAGACGACGAAAAGAAATGCGAGTAATATATCGCCAGCGCCAGAATAATGAGGTTTTATTGATTCAAAAAAAAAAGAATCCCTTCTCCGTGCTTGCCCCGGCCTCTTAGATCGCAGGCTTAATTGAATCGCCAGGGGAACATCAGCGGCCGCTTTGTTTTGTGGCATTTCCCTGCTAATAAACTCCATTGACTTAAACCGTTTTTCAACCACAGTGTTGTTGTTTTCTATTCAGGCTTTCCCACAGCCACCACTACAATCAGGCAGTCAGGGTCCCTTTTCAACTGTGCTGTTACACAACCTGACACAGTGCTAACACATAAAAGCCATTCCCTCCCACCCCAAAACACACACACACACACACACACACACCTGCTATGACGAGGGTTATATTTGCACTGAGGAGGTGAAGGACAGAAACAAATGGCACAGGTAGAGTCTAATGGAGAGAGAGAGAGGGAGAGAGAGAGAGAGAGAGAGAGAGGGAGAGAGAGAGAGAGAGAGAGAGGGAGGGAGAGAGGAAATGCAAAAGGGAGAGGGAGAGAAAGAGAGGGAGAGAGAGAGGTTGTGTGAAAGAGAGAGAGAGAGGGAGGGAGAGAGGTTGTGTGAAAGAGAGAGAGAGAGGGAGGGAGAGAGAGAGAGAGAGGTTGTGTGAAAGAGAGGTGACAAAGGCAGAGAAGAGACAAGTTGATGAAGTGGAGGTGTGAGTGTGTTAAGGGGGAGGGTGTTGGGGTGTGGGGGTGTCGTTAAGGGAGAAGAAAAAGAGGCGGTGCGAATGGTTGCCGTGGCTGTGAGTGTTGCCGTGTCGGGGCGTGTGAAAAGCGAAAGTGACGCGGCCGGCGCTGAGCAGGGTCGATAAAGGCGGTGACTGATGGACGAGGCCTTTTAATTGGACAGCGTGGCTTTGTCTACGGAGTGAAGGGGGGGGGAGGGGGGCAGTGAAGGTCTGGGGTAATGAGACCTCGGGGGCGAAGGGGGAGGGGGGGGGGCAACACAATGTTTCCTCTGCTGACACGGAGATACACTCTAATGCTAGATTTATAGTTATCCATTTGGACGGAGACGGACACATAGCCACGCCTTGGCAACACCCTTCCCCGTGGTGGAACGCCCATCCGAGCCCATCCGAGCCCTTCGGAGAGCTGGACGGACACCGACGTGCACCTCTCGATTTTTGTAACTTTTTCGGATACGAACGGATAGCGACGGATACCCCCTTGGCTGTGATTGGTCCGCTAACGAAATCATTTCCTAACGACATCATTTCCGGAATCTCACATTTCCTGTTTCATTCCCTATCTGTTCCTATTCTGTTATAGAGTGTGGATCAGCCGAATATTTCTGTCCGAGCCCGGCGTGCGTCCGACAGAGTAGTGCCCGAGCCAGACAGCCATTCAAATATATTGTCGGAATCCAACCAGACATAGTCAATGTCTCAACTGTTCATACTAATGACACATTTACGTATGTTTTTTATGAATAGCCTGTAGACCGTCTCACAAGCTTCTTCTAGTTGATTATGAACAAACATAACAGAAGAGGTCTGAAGATATTTCTGAAACACTTATAAGGACACTCAAATGACCGCGAATTCATAGGAGAGAATACTATCCCATTCTCACAGGAGACATCACAGCAATCGGAGCATATTTGTCAAACGCGATAAAAGATAGCCCTACTGCTCTGAAATATTCCCATTCCATACTGAATATTCTGTTTAGATCAAAGGTTTGTTTTTCGACACCGTGATATTTCAGATGATGGAACAGTTGAAATGAATGCTCATATACAAAAGCTAACCTTAACGTGAAGTGGAGTTAACTTGCAGCCAACACCATCGCATTACAAACCCTAACACACACACATAATGAGAAAGTAGGCTTATTACACCTGGCGATTATCTCGCCTTTTATCTTCCATCTTTGAATAATGTAACTTATAAACACGTCGTTTTAAAGCGCTGTGGCCGTCCTGAAAAGATGTGTCAATAAATGAATTTAATCCATAGAATCCACGTTGACTTCACTACTTATTAAGATATTGTAACAAATCACGAAGTGTGGAATATTTGTTATAGCTTTTAATTAAACACTAAACACAATACAATGTCAAAATGGCACGGGCTTTATGCCCTGCTACAAGTTATCACGAACAGACTGTGCTACCGTCACACACCTGTATAAACTCCGTCCCAACACAGAACAACGACATGCAATTAGAACAGTAAGGAACATTGTTAAAGAACATCGTTGGGCACTGCATCACATCGAGAAATATATGTGCCCGCCGCACGGCATTATGGGGCGACTATGCCGGCAAGTTAAATATGGAATGTTCAATGCCTTATCGCGCTGACTTGTCCCAGCCCGACAGCAAGTAAAATATTTAGTCCGAACCCCAATGAGTCAATGTCTCAACTGTTCATACTACTGACACATTTACATACGTTTCTTAAGAATAGCCTGCCTTTATTAAACTCGAGCATCAACAGATGAATGATAAATGCACTGGCTCACACAAACAAGCCCCGTTAAACGCACAAGCGCGCACAAAAGGGATATAAGCATATTGAAATGAATTATTCACATTGCAAGAACGGAATGAAATGGCCTACACATTACACACGCTATGCATCTGATATGCCTAAATAAAACTCACGTTATATGCTACACCAGAAGAGGCGCGAATAAAACAAGTCTTACCATTGAAGATTATCTTTTGAAAAATGTAAGTACACGGACACATTCCTTATAAAAGTATCTACATAGTCCAACCGTCGATGTTTAATCCATGTTGTGGAGAAAGAGGATGGCATCAATCATATTTCATTAAAGCTTCACACTTCTTACATTGGACATATCAAACAGCCTCATTAGAATCCGCATAGAATATGATGCCATCCGACAGAAATATCTCCATAGGCCTACAGTAAATTTCCCCTTGAGTGTCGTTTTAAACTCGCCAGATGACAGTTTCTTTTTTTTTTAAACTTTAAGTGCACAAAGTTCGTTATGAAACGATCTACATAGTCCAACAATCGAGGTTTAATCCATTTACATTTAGTCATTTAGCCGACGCTTTTGTACAGGGGAGAAGCATGTGAAGCAAACACGTTTACTTGACTACTTATTAAGATATTTAAATATGGAATGTTCAATGCCTTGACTACTAAGCAGAAATATCTCCATACAGTAGATTCCCCCTCGTTTTGTATTGTTTTAAACTCTCCAGATGACAGTTTATTTTTTTACTTATTCCCTGATACCAGTTTGCCTCCTGTAATCACGTTGTCACAGCTAGGACATAAAAAAAAATCCCCGCACACAAGAAGGCTATTATCCTAAATGTGATTTATTTTACTCTCAAAAACGAACTTTTCCATCACGTGAGGCAGACACGTTGACTTGACTACTTATTAAGATATTTAAATATGGAATGTTCAATGCCTTATCACGCTTATGTTTGAAAGCCATTGTTTTCAGCTTGCAGGTGCTTTTGCCTCTGGCCCAGTTTGTCGGTTTTGACGTTCATCTCTCTCCCCCAACCCTCCAGGTTTAATCAATCCGCGTTGACTACTAAGCAGAAATATCTCCATACAGTAGATTCCCCCTCGTTTTGTATTCTTTTAAACTCTCCAGATGACAGTTTATTTTTAACTTCTTCCCTGATACCAGTTTGCCTCCTGTAATCACGTTGTCACAGATATTTATTTGCCCAGTCAGCTTGTTGGTCTTGACGTTCAGATGTTGCGCCTAAACTATCATATCGTCTCGTCACATGATCAAATAGAGACTTGACATTGGACAACAGCATACATATTACCCAGCAATCATCATTACAAATCTGAATATGACAAAAAATACCAAAGAAAATAAGATAGTATTCATTTCATTGAATCGTTTTTAATAGTTTCTATAGTGTATGTAAGATAAGCATATCATTTTGTTATAGATTGCTACTATTTTTCACACAAATAATA
>NC_045155.1:560078-565078 GCF_900700415.2 Clupea harengus
TTTTTTTTTTAAATAAATAAATGTTTTGGTTCTCTTGAGTATTCAATAGACCAGGACGAGGTCCTCTGGGGGGAAGGAATAGATAAGGGAGGAGGGGGTATGTTTGGCTGTTGAATTTTAGAATATCTCTCAAATATCTGCCAAAATCACTGATTATGCCTTAAGCCAAACCCAAACCGTCCGCCAAATAATATTCTGCAATCTAATTATCCTAACTGTCTCCAAAATAGTTTCTGGGAGTGGGCAAAGGGTCTCAGCTGCCCTTATTCATTTAGACCTCAAACTACTGGAAAGACTGAGATGAGAGGAAGAGGGGGAAGAGGAGGAGAGGTGGTTAGAGTTACAGTGTGTGTGTGTGTGTGTGTGTGTGTGTGTGTGTGTGTGTGTGTGTGTGTGTGTGTGTGTGTGTGTGTGTGTGTGTGTAGGGGTGTGTGTGTGTGTGTGTGTGTGTGTGTGTGTGTGTGTGTGTGTGTGTGTGTAGGGGTGTGTGTGTGCATAGAGTGTCAGGTTTGCTCTCGTCAAGTCTCACGCTACATTTCTGTGGATCGACCCCTGCGTTCATCATAAGCTCATCAGCTGCTTCTGAACAGAACCAAATCTGGTCTGGTCTGCCGTCACATTCACTTGGGGGAAATGGCGGCAGGCAAAACCTAAACACCCGCATCCTTGTGTGACCTTTAAATGTTCCATTTTTCCATCTTCCATTAGTGAAGTGTCCTTGAGGCGTAGAGAGCCAGAGAGAGAGAGAGAGAGAGTGTGTGTGTGTGTGTGTGTGTGTGTGAGAGAGAGAGAGAGAGCCGGCAGGGAGATGAATGGAGGTCGGGGCTGGTTGTCTTTTCTACCTCGGTGTATTAAAGATCGAGGGACTTCCTGGTCTCACGATAATTGTGAAATAGGGGACATTTTCCAGTACTCACGGTCTGTGTGTGTGTGTGTGTGTGTGTGTGTGTGTGTGTGTGTGTGTGTGTGTGTGTGTGTGTACAACTCCTCCCCTCACTTTGCCTTGTCTTCTGAATTTATGGTCATGTCCGCTCCTGGTGCCTCGTGCCGTCGTACTTCCTCAAGGCAGACGAGGTATTTGAGATGCCGCAGTCAGTGTGGCTATTCCCGTTGAAGAGAAATCAAGTGTTAACTTTCTTTTCAATGTTTGTTCATATGTAAACGCAATAATGATGAGAAACATTTTCTTATATGGCCACATATTAAAATAAGAAAATTAAGAAGTTGGCAATTACACATAGACGCCCCATTGACCGCTTCAGCCCGTTGCTGCGACAAAGCGAACGTCGCAGCAACATTGGTGAGGTGAAGCCTGTAAACAAACGCAAGTAAACGATGGAGCTGCGGGGTTTTTTTTGCATAAAAAGCACGTTTACATTTCTCAACCGATTTCACTGAGTCGTTTTTTTATTCAAGGGTTTATGATCTAGGTGGAGTACCAAAACAAGTTGTCTCCATGTTACTTAGAATCTCGACAGTTATAATCGCCATAGACATATATACATACGTCTATGATAATCGCCATAGACGCTCACTGTTCTTGTGCTCCCACAGCTCCTTCACTATGAAATAGTGCATCTTTAACTACTAATATTTGACCATCATTGAGAAAAATGGAACAGAATCTGCAAATAAATGGCTACACTAGACACTTCAGTCCATATTTTTCAGTAGATCTTTCAGTAGAATCTTTCCCAACAGTCGAGGATTACTCAACAAGTAGGCATGACAGTCCTTGCAGGTCATGTCCTTAAAAATTGTACTAGGTATCGTATTATACGGCTCTTCAGAATGTTCAAAAAAGTTCAGTTGATTTGAATGGGCCACCCCAACGTTCGCAGGTCTGTAATTTCTTTATATTCACTGCTGCGAAAAAGTAATGACCATCATTGGCAACGGGGTTTGTGCTTTAATTCACGTCTTTCATATCATATCATTCCGCAAGTAGTCCGGTCATTTAACGTAACTTGAAGTCAGCAAGTAATGGGTTGCTACGCAACACCTGAAACTTGAAAGTTCTATTTGCCTGAAGAACTATTTTTTCTAAACAGAATCACTAAACGGCAACATAATCGTTAAAGAGGTATTTTGGAGGAACGTCTTCTATCATTTTGGGGAGTAACTGTAAAATAAGCGGGATGATGTATAGTTTGGAGGTCATTATCTAAAAATAAATCGATTGGATTTCAAAATAAGAGTATACCGCGGTTGAAACGGTATAGCCAAATCTCTCCCGGTAGACACATTTCTACCGTTGCACGGTATATACCGTCATACCGCCCAGCCCTATGTGTGTGTATGTGTGGCTATTCCCGTGTGTGTGTGTGTGTGTGTGTGTGTGGCTATTCCCGTTGCCTTGAGTTTGTGCGCCCATTTATCCTCATTGGGGCCCCAAGGTTTTAGAGTCGCAGCCGCGCGCAGCACAGACACACACACACACACACACACACACACACACAGCACACACACACACAGCACAGACATATTGCGATCGGCTATCTTTGTTAAGCTTTGTTATTGAGTGCTCCAGTAGCCCCGATCCTTCACGCTGGCCGATCTATACGAGACATCCAGATACAAGACAAGGTTACTCTCCGTCCAACGTGATGGCTCACCGAGGGGAAAGGGGAACATGGAAGTTGCAATGACCCCAGGAAGAGGGAGTTCATTCAAGAGGGTGGAGTTTGATTCATGTTCCGCTTGTTTTATCTCAGAAACACACACACACACACACTGGTCATGTCCTAACAGCCGATTTTCAAATATACCGATGGTGAAGCGGTTGTTCCCGTGAGCCAGGAAGAGAGGGTCTCAGTTCAACTTATTTGTTTTATCATGAATCAAGACCTGAGATGGGTGGATCTGTCTGATCATGTTTTATCATGAATCAAGACCTGAGATGGCCTCCTGCCTTCACAACCCACCATCTCACAGTAATGAATGTCAGTGTATGAAATCTCTCTCTCTCTCTATCTCCGTCTCTCTCTCCGTCTCTCTCTCTCTCTCTCTCTCTATCTCCGTCTCTCTCTCCGTCTCTCTCTCTCTCTCTCTCTCTCTCCTGTCTCGCTCTCCCTCGGCGAGTCCCCTCTCTGATTAGTCTGTGGAGCAGTGGAGTCGTAGCCTGAATATGTTTGAATTATTGATTGGATTGTGTGATTTGTCATTGGGACGCAGGTCTCTGGAGGAGGCAGACCAGGGGGTGGGGGACGGGACGTTAAGAGCCTCGATCCCAACACTACTCCACCGCCAATTAAGAGACTTACCTAAGAGACCGTAGACCTCCCTCTCGTCGCCCACCCCACCCCCCTCTCTCTCTTTCTCTCTTTCTTTCTATCCCTCTCTCTTTTCCAGCTCCGTCTACCTCTCTCTAAGCGTGAGAGGGGCTCATTTTCTCTTTTGCACCCGTAAGCGTTTCCTGACACACAACACCCCATCCCATGGGTTGGTTACCATGGTAACAGCCTAAAACACAACGAGAGGGAGGGGGGGCGGGGGGGGCGTATCAGGGGATGGGGAGGTAGGGGGTTGGGTTGAGGGTTTAGTCTTACATGTTAAAAGCCCAGGAGAGAATAGGCCAACTGAATGTGAACACACACCCCCCCCAAAACACACACACGTTGCTTGTGGGGTGCAGAGAGAGTCCCCCTCCCCACACACACACACACACACACACACACACACACACACAGACATGCATAATTCCATGCTGAAAGTGGTTGCCTCCACGTCTCGGCTGAATAGTCCAGAAACAATTAATATGAAACGTGTTTGCTGTTCTGCTAGACCCTAATGGACTCCAAAGCAAAATCTGCGCCAGCCACCTCGGGTCTGAGATGGGTGGTTGTCGAGGGGTAGTCATATCCATATTCCTCAAAGACCTGACTGTGTGTGTGTTTTATCTTAAGGGTTAACATTTTTGTCTGAGATGGGTGGTTGTCAGCACTTCACTGCTTCGAGGGGTAGTCATATCCATATTCCTCAAAGACCTGACTGTGTGTTTTGGCTTAAGGGTTAACATTTACGCCGCCTTTAAAAATTCTGTCCATACCATTGCCTCTCATTAGCTCAAGGCGACAGGTTAATCTGAAGGACAGCGTGTACACGTAGTCGTAGGAGACGGCGAGTTATTAGCCTCAAATGAATCTGGGGTTTCAGAGCACGCACGCATAGATTTTCAGTCTCGGCGCATGGATTTCCACTCGGCAACGGAAGCGTTTGAAGCGCACGCACGCATCACCTCTCAGCACTTCTTATCATTTCAGCTCCGACCCCATCGATTGGAGCCCTCTCTAATTGGCTGAGGTTAGGTGTCAGTCAGGCCGACTGACTCCTCGTCCACTAACAGTGAACTTCCTCTTCAGTCTGCTTTGGGGGAAAAGAGGTCGGGCATGAGGTGATGGGGGGGGGGGGGGGGGGTGTTGCTTGGTTATTTGGATAGGCGTTAAGACTGACAGGAAATGAGTGGGAGAGATTCGGAGTGGGATCAGGGGCCAAGTGACCGGGTCAGGATGCTGCTCACGCCACAATTAGCCCACAGGGGTAATCTCTATCCAAATCCCTCTCTTTTGCACGGGCTTGAAATCCCTGTCTTTGCCCTCTATTTCTGTGATTTAAAGCCCCACTCTGTCTCGCCATCTTTCTCCCTCTCCCTCTCCCTCTCCATTATCTTCTCTTTCTTTCCAGCCCTCCAACGGTTTCTTTCTCAGCGCAGCAGTCATTTCTTTTTTTTATTCCAGCCGTTTCCAAACCAATTTCCATATCTGTGTGTTTAACACAGCCGTAATGAGGCTTCTCCTTTCTCCCCCCCCCCCACACACACACACACACACACACCCCTGAGTTACGACCCCTCGTCGCGTGTTAGTGTGGCTGCGGTCGTGCCGTGCACCTTACTTTCACGGTTAGCTAAGTTCACAAACGGCTCGCGGGTTCGTTAACTACGGAGCCACACTGTTCCGTGATAAAGTAAAAAAAGAAATAAAAAGAAAAGTAATGGATGT
>NC_045155.1:623921-626421 GCF_900700415.2 Clupea harengus
TTTCTCCATGGAGCTTTTTGTTTGGCTAAAACCTTTTTTTGTTTCAATGGTGCTACAGAGTCAAGTGCTGTCCTTAATTTTGTATTTAGAGTAGTTACTAGATCATTAACACATGATGGCCCCGTATCTGGGTTTTTTGCACTAGTTATGTTCATCATTACTTTGAAATTCTCAGCTGCTGCAGAGTTAAGATAGCGTTTCTTAATAAAACATTCAGCACTATTTCTAACTTTAGGTACCAGTGCTGTAAAGAAAATACAAAAGTGGTCAGAAAGAGCAAGGTCACAGATAGACGATATAACAGTTGTAAGACCCTTTGTAATAACTAGATCAAGGGTGTGGCCACGGTTGTGAGTGGGTTCAGTGATGTGTTGTGTAAAGTCCATGGAATTCAAGAGATTCATAAAATCCCGGGCCTTTGAGTCGTTCCCATTATCAACATGTATGTTAAAATCACCAGTGATAATAATCTTATCGTAGTTTGTGTGTATAATGGAGAGTAGTTCTGAAAAGTCTGTTAGAAAAGTGGGACATTGCTTGGGTGGCCTATACACAGTTACTGTCAGAACAGGAGGCTGGCACTTTAGAACTATGGCATGATATTCAAATGAGGCAAAATCATCGAAGGAGATGCTCCTGCAGCACAGGGCATCCGTGGTTATGGTGGCTGTCCCGCCCCCTTTTTTACCTGTTCTAATGGACTGAAAAAAGCTATAATTGGGAGGGGATGCTTCAATAAGAGCTGCAGACCCATTTTTGTTTAGCCAGGTTTCTGTTAAAAACATACAGTCTAATTTACGTTCACATATAAGATCGTTAATGAGAAATGTTTTCCCTGATAGTGACCTAATATTTAGTATTGCCATTGAAATATTTTCTGGATATAGTGGCTCACAGGAAGGAGGAATATGCCGGGGTATAGATAGAATATTTGCTGGGCTTCTATTGTTTCTATTGTATCTATGGCCTTTGTTTTTAACTGTGCGTTGGGTAGAGATTAAAACTGGAATAGGATTATAGGCGCATGCCATAATATTATATGAAGCAGCCTGTTCTGAGGTAGTGGTGTCATATATTGCTCTGTAGAAAACATTGACAGATTCAGATTCATTTTCATAAACAGTGTTATTAGAGTTACTACCTGGGGGGCATGAGTCTGTGATGTTTTCTACAGGATGTCAGTGCCTTAGGGTGGTCTTCATGTTGTCCGACAGCAGACTGGCTCCGATCCGGTTTGGGTGGAGGCCATCATGCTTCAGCAGGCTGGGCCTCTCCCAGAACAGGTCAAAGTTGTTAACACAGTCAATGTCTAATGAAGCGCAGGTCGCTCGCAGCCAGGTGTGGAGGTTGAAAAGTCTTGACCATCTCTCAGCGCCTCTCCGGTAGGTAGGGAGAGGCCCAGAGATGACGATCCGTCTTCCTGTGTCCATGAGGTAGTGAGGAGGGCTGTGAAGTCTGCCTTCAGGACTTCTGTCTGTCTTGCTCTGATGTCGTTTGTGCCCACATGTACAATTATGGTGCTGACCTTGGTGTAGCCGGCGAGGATGCTTGGGAGTCTACGTTGAATGTCACGGACCCTCGCTCCGGGGAAGCAGTGGACCTTGCAGGGACCGCTTGGTGAAGGGGGGATGTAGACATCTCTGATCATGGAGCTGCCAATGACAAGGGTGGAGGTTGTCATGTCAAGCGGGAGAAGCCGTCTAGGGGATGCTGACTGTGTTGAGGGCCCAGGATGGGAAGCAGGGCGGCGTGGGCGATGCTGGATGTCAGTGTGATGCCGTTGTTTCTCTGGAGCCGGTCTGCGGGGGCGTTGCAGGGCGGGCTGAGGAGGGGTGTCATCAAGCCCAGGGGGCTCCTCCTCATTCATCAGTGTGGTGTAGCGGTTTCCCAGTTTCAGGGGCTGGCCTGGCTCAGTGTGTCGTCCCGACCGCCTTCCATCACGCTTGCTTCTGCCAGCTGTTCTCCATGGCTGGTGAGGAGTGGAGTTCACCGGCAGGGTGGGGCTTGGTCCCCACCAGTGGCCAGGGAGCAGTGGTGTGGTCTGGGTTTGTGTTCATGCAGGGCAGAGTGGAATCGAGATGTCCAGTGTGTGTGTGTGTGTGAAGAGGACCCACAGATACAATGGAGTCAATGAACTGCTCATCCAGCTTGATCTGGTAGAGGTTCGCTAACCTGACTTGTAGTTCTACTACCTTCTGTCTGAGCAGGAGGCAGGAGTCGCATCCAGGTGCACCACTGAGGGAAGGCATCGTGGCGATGTCAGATGAGAGGCAAAAACTTGAGTTTATGTGTTTTGTTTGCTACGATGTCGCGGTGACTCGCGGTGAGGTAGTCAAACGTTAAGCTTTAGCTGGTGTTTGCTTGCTAGGCTTGCTAGCTGTTCAGAGTCAGAATGAGAACAGGTAGTGTTAATTTAATTTAGCGATCTATACAACTCCAAGCTCACAGGAAGAAGCAAAAACCTACTGTTTGTAGGATAAAATTCTTCTTCTGCCTTCTG